>NW_026109551.1:0-30017 GCF_024516045.1 Bombus affinis
AACGTATAACGTTATATACAATTACGATATAACGTATAACGTTATATACAATTACGATATAACGTCTAACGTTATATAGTATTGCGTTATAACGAGTAACGTTATATACTATAACGATACAACGTATAACGTTATATACAATTACGACATAACGTCTAACGTTATATAGTACTGCGTTATAACGAGTAACGTTATATAGTATTACGTTATAACGTATAACGTTATATACAATTACGATATAACGTGCAACGTTATACAGTATTACGTTATAACGTATAACGTTATATACAATTACGATATAATGTATAACGTTATATACAATTACGATATAACGTATAACGTTATATACAATTACGATATAACGTCTTACGTTATGTAGTATTGCGTTATAACGAGTAACGTTATATACTATAACGATATAACGTATAACGTTATATACTATAACGATGTAACGTATAACGTTATATACAATTACGATATAACGTGTAACGTTATATAGTATTACGTTATAACGTATAACGTTATATACAATTACGAAAGAACGTGTAACGTTATATAGTACTACGTTATAACGTATAACGTGATATACTATAACGATATAACGTATAACATTATATAGTATTGCGTTATAACGAGTAACGTTATATACTATTACGATATAACGTCTAACGTTAAATAGTATTACGTTATAACGTATAACGTTGTATACAATTACGAAAGAACGTGTAACGTTATATAGTACTACGTTATAACGTATAACGTGATATACTATAACGATATAACTTATAACGTTATATACTATAACGATATAACGTATAACGTTATATACAATTACGATATAACGTCTAACGTTAAATAGTATTACGTTATAACGTATAACGTTGTTTACAATTACGAAAGAACGTGTAACGTTATATAGTACTACGTTATAACGTATAACGTGATATACTATAACGATATAACGTATAACGTTATATACTATAACGATATAACGTATAACGTTTTATAATAATACTATACAACGTGTAACGAAATATAGTATTACGTTATATCGTAGAACGTTATATACAATTACGATATAACGTCTAACGTTAAATAGTATTACGTTATAACGTATAACGTTATATACAATTACGATATAACGTATAACGATATATAGTACTGCGTTATAACGAGTAAAGTTATATACAATTACGATATAACGTCTAACGTTAAATAGTATTACGTTATAACGTATAACGTTATATACAATTACGATATAACGTATAACGATGTATAGTATTGCGTTATAACGAGTAACGTTATATACAATTACGATATAACGTCTAACGTTATATAGTATTACGTCATAACGTAGAACGTTATATACAATTACGATATAACGTATAACGATATATAGCATTGCGTTATAACGAGTAACGTTATATACAATTAGGATATAACGTCTAACGTTATACAGTATTGCCTTATAACGAGTAACGTTATATACTATTACTATACAACGTGTAACGTTATATACTATCACGATATAACGCGAAAAGTTATATAGTATTACGTTATAACGTATAACGCTATATACTATTACGAAATAACGTCTAACGATATATAGTGTTGTGCTATAACGTATAACGCTGTATACAACTACCATATAACGTCCAACGTTATATAGTATTGCGTTATAACGAGTAACGTTATATACTATTACTATACAACGTGCAACGTTATATAATATTACGATATAACGTCTAACGTTATATAGTATTGCGTTATAACGTATAACGTTATATACAATTACAATATAACGTCTAACGTTAAATAGTATTACGTTATAACGTATAACGTTGTATACAATTACGATATCACGTCTAACGTTATATAGTATTGCGTTATAACGTATAACGTTATATACAATTACTATATAACGTCTAACGTTAAATAGTATTGCGTTTTAACGAGTAACGTTATATACTATTACGATATAATGTCCGACGTTATATAGTATTACGTTATAACGTATAACGATATATAGTATTACGTTATAACGTATAACGTTATATACAATTACGATATAACGTCTAACGTTAAATAGTACTACGATATAACGTCTAAGGTTATGTAGTATTGCCTTATAACGCGTAACGTTATATACAATTACGATATAACGTGTAATGTTATACAGTATTACGTTATAACGTATAACGTTATAAACAATTACGATATAACGTATAACGTTATATACAATTACGATATAACGTCTTACGTTATATAGTATTGCGTTATAACGAGTATCGTTATATACTATAACGATATAACGAGTAACGTTATATACTATAACGATATAACGTATAACGTTATATACTATAACGATGTAACGTATAACGTTATATACAATTACGATATAACGTGTAACGTTATATAGTATTACGTTATAACGTATAACGTTATATGCAATTACGATATAACGTGTATCGTTATACAGTATTACGTTATAACGTATAACGTTATGTTCAATTACGATATAACGTATAACGTTATATACAATTACGATATAACGTCTAACGTTAAATAGTATAACGTTATAACGTATAACGTTATATAGAATTACGATATAACGTATAACGTTATATAGAATTACGCTATAACGTATAACGTTATATACAATTACGATATAACGTATAACGATATATAGCATTGCGTTATAACGAGTAACGTTATATACTATAACGATATAACGTCTAACGTTAAATAGTATTACGCTATAACGTATAACGTTATATAGAATTACGATATAACGTATATCGATATATGGTATTACGTTATAGCGTATGACGTTATATACAATTACGATAGATCGTGTATCGATATATAGTATTTCGTTATAACGTATAACGTTATATGCAATTACGATATAACGTATAAAGATATATAGTATTA
The DNA here is from genome assembly GCF_024516045.1 of Bombus affinis. Classification (NCBI taxonomy): domain Eukaryota; kingdom Metazoa; phylum Arthropoda; class Insecta; order Hymenoptera; family Apidae; genus Bombus; species Bombus affinis. The sequence goes on from NW_026109551.1 coordinate 2,935, forward strand.
CGATATGACGTATAACGTTATATACAATTACGATATAACGTCTTACGTTATATACAATTACGATATAACGTCTTACGTTATGTAGTATTGCGTTATAACGAGTAACGTTATATACTATAACGATATAACGTATAACGTTATATACTATAACGATGTAAAGTATAACGTTATATACAATTACGATATAACGTGTATCGTTATATAGTATTACGTTATAACGTATAACGTTATATACAATTACGATATAACGTGTATCGTTATACAGTATTACGTTATAACGTGTAACGTTATTTTCAATTACGATATAACGTATAACGTTATATACAATTACGATATAACGTGTAACGTTATACAGTATTACGTTACAACGTATAACGTTATATACATTTACGATATAACGTATAACGTTATATACAATTACGATATAACGTCTAACGTTAAATAGTATTACGTTATAACGTATAACGTTATATACAATTACGATATAACGTCTAACGTTATATAGTATTGCGTTATAACGAGTAACGTTATATAGTATTACGTTATAACGTATAACGTTATATACAATTACGATATAACGTGCAACGTTGTACAGTATTACGTTATAACGTATAACGTTATATACAATTACGATATAATGTATAACGTTATATACAATTACGATATAACGTATAACGTTATATACAATTACGATATAACGTCTAACGTTAAATAGTATTACGTTATAACTTATAACGTTAGATACAATTAAGATATAACGTCTAACGTTAAGTAGTTTTACGTTATAACGTATAACGTTATATACAATTACGATATAACGTGTAACGTTATACAGTATTACGTTATAACGTATAACGTTATATACATTTACGATATAACGTATAACGTTATATACAATTACGATATAACGTCTAACGTTAAATAGTATTACGTTATAACGTATAACGTTAGATACAATTACGATATAACGTATAACGATATATAGCATTGCGCTATAACGAGTAACGTTATATACTATAACGATATAACGTATAACGTTATATACTATAACGATGTTACGTATAACGTTATATACAATTACGATATAACATCTGACGTTATATAGTATTGCCTTATAACGAGTAATGTTATATACTATAACGATATAACGTATAACGTTATATACAATTACGATATAACGTCTAACGTTATATAGTATTGCGTTATAACGAGTAACGTTATATAGTATTACGTTATAACGTATAACGTTATATACAATTACGATGTAACGTGCAACGTTATACAGTATTACGTTATAACGTATAACGTTATATACAATTACGATATAATGTATAACGTTATATACAATTACGATATAACGTATAACGTTATATACAATTACGATATAACGTCTTACGTTATATAGTATTGCGTTATAACGAGTATCGTTATATACTATAACGATATAACGAGTAACGTTATATACTATAACGATATAACGTATAACGTTATATACTATAACGATGTAACGTATAACGTTATATACAATTACGATATAACGTGTAACGTTATATAGTATTACGTTATAACGTATAACGTTATATGCAATTACGATATAACGTGTATCGTTATACAGTATTACGTTATAACGTATAACGTTATGTTCAATTACGATATAACGTATAACGTTATATACAATTACGATATAACGTCTAACGTTAAATAGTATAACGTTATAACGTATAACGTTATATACTAATACGATATAACGTATAACGATATATAGTATTGCGTTATAACGAGTAACGTTATATAATATTACGATATAATGTCCGACGTTATATAGTATTACGTTATAACGTATAACGCTATATACTAATACGATATAACGTATAACGTTATATACAATTACGATATAACGTATAACGTTATATACAATTACGATATAACGTCTAACTTTATATAGTATTGCTTTATAACGAGTAACGTTATATACTATAACGATATAACGTATAACGTTATATACTATTACTATACAACGTGTAACGTTATATACTATTACGATATAACGTCTAACGTTATTAGTATTACGTTATAACGTATAACGTTATATACAATTACGATATAACGTCTAACGTTAAATAGTATTACGCTATAACGTATAACGTTATATACAATTACGATATAACGTATAACGATATATAGCATTGCGTTATAACGAGTAACGTTATATACTATAACGATATAACGTATAACGTCATATACTATAACGATTTAACGTATAACGTTATATACAATTACGATATAACGTCTGACGTTATATAGTATTGCCTTATAACGAGTAACGTTATATACTATAACGATATAACGTATAACGTTATATACAATTACGATATAACGTCTAACGTTATATAGTATTGCGTTATAACGAGTAACGTTATATAGTATTACGTTATAACGTATAACGTTATATACAATTACGATATAACGTGTAACGTTATACAGTATTACGTTATAACGTATAACGTTATATAGAATTACGATATAACGTATAACGTTATATAGAATTACGATATAACGTATATCGATATATGGTATTACGTTATAGCGTATGACGTTATATACAATTACGATAGATCGTGTATCGATATATAGTATTTCGTTATAACGTATAACGTTATATGCAATTACGATATAACGTATAAAGATATATAGTATTACGATATGACGTATAACGTTATATACAATTACGATATAACGTATAACGTTATATACAATTACGATATAACGTCTAACGTTATATAGTATTGCGTTATAACGAGTAACGTTATATAGTATTACGTTATAACGTATAACGTTATATACAATTACGATATAACGTGCAACGTTATACAGTATTACGTTATAACGTATAACGTTATATACAATTACGATATAATGTATAACGTTATATACAATTACGATATAACGTATAACGTTATATACAATTACGATATAACGTCTAACGTTATATAGTATTGCGTTATAACGAGTAACGTTATATAGTATTACGTTATAACGTATAACGTTATATACAATTACGATATAACGTGCAACGTTATACAGTATTACGTTATAACGTATAACGTTATATACAATTACGATATAATGTATAACGTTATATACAATTACGATATAACGTATAACGTTATATACAATTACGATATAACGTCTAACGTTATATAGTATTGCGTTATAACGAGTAACGTTATATACTATTACGATATAACGTCTAACGTTAAATAGTATTACGTTATAACGTATAACGTTGTATACAATTACGAAAGAACGTGTAACGTTATATAGTACTACGTTATAACGTATAACGTGATATTCTATAACGATATAACGTATAACGTTATATACTATAACGATATAACGTATAACGTTATATACAATTACGATATAACGTCTAACGTTAAATAGTATTACGTTATAACGTATAACGTTGTTTACAATTACGAAAGAACGTGTAACGTTATATAGTACTACGTTATAACGTATAACGTGATATACTATAACGATATAACGTATAACGTTATATACTATAACGATATAACGTATAACGTTATACAGTATTGCGTTATAACGAGTAACGTTATATACTATTACGATATAACGTCTAACGTTATATAGTGTTACGCTATAACGTGTAACGATATATAGTATTAGGTTATATCGTATAATGATATATAGTATTACGTTATATCGTATAACGATATATAGTACTGCGCTATAACGTATAAGGTTATATACAATTACGATATAGCGTCTAACGTTAAATAGTATTACGTTATAACGTATAACGCTATATATTATCACGATATAACGCGTATGGTTATATAGTATTACGTTATACCGTATGACGATATATAGAATTACGTTATAACGTATATCGTTATACACTATTACTATACAACGTGTAACGTTAAGTAGTATTACGTTATAACGTATAAAGTTATATGTTATTGCGATAAATGGCGTAACGTTATATAGTATTACGTTATAACGTATAACGCTACATACTATTACGATATAACGCGTAACGTTATATAGTATTACGCTATATAGTATTACGTTATAACGTGTAACGTTATATACTATTACGATATAACGTCTGACGTTATATAGTATTACGTTATAACGTATAACGATATATAGTATTACGTTATATCGTATAACGATATATAGTATTACGTTATATCGTATAACGATATATAGTATTCCGTTATAACGTATAACATTATATACAATTACGATATAGCGTCTAACGTTAAATAGTATTACGATATAACGTCTAACGTTATATAGTATTGCCTTATAACGAGTAACGTTATATACAATTACGATATAACGTCTGACGTTATATAGTATTACGTTATAACGTGTAACGTTATATACTATTACGATATAACGTCTGACGTTATATAGTATTACGTTATAACGTATAACGATATATAGTATTACGATATTACGTCTAACATTAAATAGTATTACGTTATAACGTATAACGTTGTATACAATTACGAAAGAACGTGTAACGTTATATAGTACTACGTTATAACGTATAACGTGATATACTATAACGATATAACGTCTAACGTTGTATAGTATTGCGTTATAACGAGTAACGTTATATACTATTACTATACAAGGTGTAACGTTATATTCTATTACGATATAAAGTCTAACGTTATATAGTATTGCCTTGTAACGAGTAACGTTATATACAATTACGATATGACGTCTAACGTTATATAGTATGACGTTATAACGAGTAACGTTATATACAATTACGATATAACGTCTAACGATATATAGTATTGCGTTATAACGAGTAACGTAATATACTATAACGATATAACGTATAACGTTTTATAATAATACTATACAACGTGTAACGAAATATAGTATTACGTTATATCGTAGAACGTTATATACAATTACGATATAACGTCTAACGTTAAATAGTATTACGTTATAACGTATAACGTTATATACAATTACGATATAACGTATAACGATATATAGTACTGCGTTATAACGAGTAAAGTTATATACAATTACGATATAACGTCTAACGTTAAATAGTATTACGTTATAACGTATAACGTTATATACAATTACGATATAACGTATAACGATGTATAGTATTGCGTCATAACGAGTAACGTTATATACAATTACGATATAACGTCTAACGTTATATAGTATTACGTCATAACGTAGAACGTTATATACAATTACGATATAACGTATAACGATATATAGCATTGCGTTATAACGAGTAACGTTATATACAATTAGGATATAACGTCTAACGTTATACAGTATTGCCTTATAACGAGTAACGTTATATACTATTACTATACAACGTGTAACGTTATATACTATCACGATATAACGCGTAAAGTTATATAGTATTACGTTATAACGTATAACGCTATATACTATTACGAAATAACGTCTAACGATATATAGTGTTGTGCTATAACGTATAACGCTGTATACAACTACCATATAACGTCCAACGTTATATAGTATTGCGTTATAACGAGTAACGTTATATACTATTACTATACAACGTGCAACGTTATATAATATTACGATATAACGTCTAACGTTATATAGTATTGCGTTATAACGTATAACGTTATATACAATTACAATATAACGTCTAACGTTAAATAGTATTACGTTATAACGTATAACGTTGTATACAATTACGATATCACGTCTAACGTTATATAGTATTGCGTTATAACGTATAACGTTATATACAATTACTATATAACGTCTAACGTTAAATAGTATTGCGTTTTAACGAGTAACGTTATATACTATTACGATATAATGTCCGACGTTATATAGTATTACGTTATAACGTATAACGATATATAGTATTACGTTATAACGTATAACGTTATATACAATTACGATATAACGTCTAACGTTAAATAGTACTACGATATAACGTCTAAGGTTATGTAGTATTGCCTTATAACGCGTAACGTTATATACAATTACGATATAACGTGTAATGTTATACAGTATTACGTTATAACGTATAACGTTATAAACAATTACGATATAACGTATAACGTTATATACATTTACAATAAAACGTATAACGTTGTATACAATTACGATATCACGTCTAACGTTATATAGTATTGCGTTATAACGAGTAACGTTACATACGATAACGATATAACGTATAACGTTATATACTATAACGATGTAACGTATAACGTTATATACAGTTACGATATAACGTACAACGTTTTATAATAATACTATACAACGTGTAACGAAATATAGTATTAAGTTATATCGTAGAACGTTATATACAATTACGATATAACGTCTAAAGTTAAATAGTATTATGATATAACGTATAACGTTATATACAATTCCGATATAACGTATAACGATGTATAGTATTGCGTTATAACGAGTAACGTTATATACAACTACGATATAACGTATAACGTTATATACAATTACGATATAACGTCTAACGTTAAATAGTATTACGTTATAACGTATAACGTTATATACTATTGTCACGTCCCGCGTTCCGCACGTGACGCCACGAACCAATAACTTATGAATAATTAAACAGGACCAATAATAATAAATTAACTAATAACTAACCAATCAAAATAAAAAGAATTATACGACAGACAATCAAAATGAAATAAATGAATCAATAAGAAGAAACACTACAACCAATCAGCAATGACATATAAAATACAAATAAAATGAAATAATTAAATGAACCAATAAATAAAACAAGCCGCGATTCAAATGTATGAGATTTCTCTGCAAAAACACATGTATATACACACACGTGTATGCATATCTGTGTGTGTGACCTACTTCGTGAATCTGAATAATTGGTAATCTAATAAAATATAAAAGAAATAAAATATACTACACTACATCAGCATTCTAATAAAAGTGAAAATTGTATACAAGATTACTCTGCGACACACACATATATAGATATACACATGCGTACGCGTATCTTTGGGAAAAATTCATAATATATATATATATATGTATGTATACGTTATTAAACCATTAAAACGCAAAGAAATAAATATATAGATTTACATTTCTACGAACCTAGAGAATTATATACGAAATCCACATTATGGAATATTCAACCAATTAACGATCCGAGAAACAATGAGAATAACAATACGCGCACATATACATATGCATATATATATTTTACATAATGGAAAATTACATTGTGAAATGTATATATATATATACACATATTATTATATCGAACAACTACTCATCTAATATACAAAACCACCTTGTAAAAATTACATTACTGAACATTCAACTAAACCAACTGAAGATTTAGTATAATAATATATAATAATATAATAATATATATATATACATAGATATGTGAAATAGCGTTGTATATAACCGGAAACAATACAAATGTCACACGACTTCTTCAACAACTTCGACTCTTCGTTCCTGCCGACAACACCTCACACGATGACTGCGTCTTCTAGGGCCACTTACGGATTCTTTACAATTCTTCTTCTTCTTGCACTGAAATATCATATGCAGTGAATAAAACACGAAAGAAGCAGGATGAACTAAATAAAAGAAATCATAACAAGATACACACCGAGACAATCCGCATGGGAACCTCTGACAAAGTATCTATCATTAAATGCATAATAATCAAGATGCACAAACCTCATCTGGAAGTCGACACCACTCACAGCGTGCCAATGCAAGGGAGGAAAACGAATGAAATTGTATTTCGTGAAGACGTTTCACCACTTTCCATAGATCAGAAACTGGAGTTACACAACTAATAACCTAATAACAAGAAAGTAATATAAAATATACACGATTTAATATATAGCAAATATGGACATATAAATCTACAAGGAGCAAAATATATCTCATATTGTCAAATAAAACCAAATTGTCAAAAGATCATCAGGACACGACGCCAACGAAGGTGCCACTGTGCCTATTTGGATGGAAAACCGCCACTTCAGCATCATCCCTCGCACATATTCACACACGCACGTCGATCACGTCATCTCGTACCATTCACATATCTTCTTCCTCTTGCGCTAAAACAAATTCACAAGTTTAAGGAAACAAACAACATGCGAAACGAGATAGAATACTAAAAACACATACTCACACAGTTCGCACAGGCGCGGACGCTTTTGTGTCCATCACTCAACATAACCTGTAATCATCAAAATCCACATTCTTTCATGGAAACTCTAAAAACCTGCAGCATTGCGATTCCCACCGGAACGTACTGACACGTGACTGTCATCCCATTGGGGATGTCATTATAAAAAGTGTAGCGACACAATTCAAATCAGAGTAATTGTTAGCGGGTCAGTTGAATAAAGGAATAGAAGGGAGTAATCGTTACCAGTTGAATAAAAGAGTAAGAGAGTAATTGTTAGCGGTTCGGGAGAATTTAGCGAAAAATAAAGAAGAGTCAGATTAATTGTTAGCGTTAGCGTTAGCGATTAATTGTTAGTGGTTCAGTTAGAACAATCAGAGTAATTGTGAAAAGAGAGTAACTGCCATTAGTTGGTTCAGTTAGAATATAGTCAGAGAAATTGTTAGCGTTCGGGAGAATTTAACGAAATTAAAGAAGAGTAATTCAGTTAGAATAAAGAAATAGGATAGAGCAATTGTGATTAGTTGTTTCAGGAGAATTTAGCGAAAATAAGGAGAGTAATTGTTAGTCGTTCAATTGAATTTGAGTGAGTCTGATATCAGTTCGTTCAGTTGATTTAATTAGAATTTAAGTTAGGATTAGAGAATAATTGTTCGTTCCAGTTCGAGTTTAAGAATTACGAGATATAAATGTTATTAGTCAGTTCGAATTATAAAATAATTGTTATTAGTCAGTTAGAATTAAAACAATAGTTGGCTCAAGTTTTTGTGTTAGAATTTCGAATTGTTAAACACGTCCGGACACACTGTTGTTTACACTGTTCAAATTAAATAAAGATTAAAACGAAAAATTATAGAAGTGTCGATCTTTGTAAAACCGGAATCACCCCAGCGGCCTGCCCGTTCATCAGCGGAGGCCAACGTCAGGTGAGTCAACTTTAATTATCATTAATAATTAATAATTAAAATAATAAATAATATCAATGATTAGTATAATTCGTCATTAATTCCGCCTGTAATAATTATTTATAATATAATTGTTTATTCCAAAAAATCCTCTCCCGTGCTAGTATTCCTGCGCATAGCAGGTTAGCCGAAACGTGGAGATTGTTGACCAGTGGCCTAAACTCCGATCAACGCTACATAATCTAACAAGAAATATCTAATTGAAACAGTCCTCAGACTGTTTCTGGTGGCAGCGACTACTACATTGTTTAAAATTTCAAAATTTGGATAGCGAAACGTAACAGTATTACGTTATTACCTTATAACGTTATACACCATAACGATATAACGTACAACGATATAAACTAATACTATACAACGTATAACGGTATATAGTATTATGTGTTAACGTATATCGTTATATAGTGTTACGTTATAACGTATATAGATATATATAGTATTACGTGATAACGTATAACGTTTTATACTATTACTATTCAACGTCTAACGTTATATAGTATTACGTGATAACGTATAACGTTATATACAATTGTGATATAACGTATAACGCTATATACAATTACGATATAACGTATAACGTTATATACTATTACTATACAACGTGTAACTTTATATAGTATTACGTCGTAACGTATAACGCTGTATACTATCACGATATAACGCGTAACGTTGTATAGTATTACGTTATAACGTATAACGTTATATACAATTACGATATAACGTATACCGTTATATACTATTACTATACAATGTGTAACGTTATATAGTAATCACGTGATAACGTATAACGGTATATACAATTACGATATTACGTCTAAAGTTAAATAGTATTACGTTATAACGTATAACGTAATAAACCATTACGATAATACGTGTAACGTTATATAGTATTACGTGTTAACGTATATCGTTATATAGTATTACGTTATAACGTATAACGATATATAGTATTACGTGATAACGTATAACGTTATATACTATTACTATTCAACGTGTACGCTATATAGTATTACGTGATAACGTATAACGTTATATACAATTGCGATATAACGTATAACGCTATATACAATTACGATATAACGTCTAACATTATATAGTATTGCGTCATAACGAGTAACGTTATATACTATTACTATTCAACGTGTAACGTTATACAGTATTACGTTATAACGTATAACGTTATATGCAATTACGATATAACGTATAAAGATATATAGTATTACGATATAACGTGTAACGTTATATAGTATTGCGTTATATCGAGTAGCGTTATGTACAATTACGATATAACGTCTAACGTTATATACTATTACGATATAACGTGTAACGTTATATAGTATTTCGTTATATCGAGTAACGTTATGTACAATTACGATATAACGTCTAACGTTATATAGGATTACGTTCTAACGTGTAACGTTATATAGTATTACGTTATAACGTATAAGGATATATAGTATTAGGTTATAACCTATAACGTTATATGCAATGGCGATATAACTTATAAAGATATATAGTATTACGATATAACGTATAACGTTATATACAATTGTGATATAATATATAACGTTATATACAATTACGCAATGCCGTATAACGTTATATACAATTACGATATAACGTATAACATTATATACTAATACTATACAACATGTAACGAAATATAGTATTACGTTATAACGTATAACGTTATATAAAATTACGATAGAACATTTATCGTTATATAGTATTACGTTATAAAGTATAACGTCATAAACTATTACTATACAACATGTAACTTTATATAGTATTACGTGATAACGTATAACGTTATATACTATTACGCTATAGCCTATAACGATATACAGAATTGCGTTACAACGTATAAAGTTATATACAATTACGTTATAACGTGTAAGATTATATAGTATTACGTTATAACATATAACGTTGTATACAATTACTATATAACGTATAACGTTATATTCTATTATGTTACAACGTATAACGTTATATAATAAAAGCATACAACGTGTAACGTTATATAGTGCTACGTGATAACTTATAACGTTATATAGTAATACTATATATCGTATAACGATATATAGTATTACGTTATAACGTATAAGGATATATAGTATTGCGTTATAACGTATAACGTTATATACAATTACGATATAACGTATAAGGATATATAGTATTACGTTATAACGTATAACTTTACATACTACTACGATATAACGTCTAATGTTATATACCATTACGATATAACGTGTAACATTATATAGTATTTCGTTATAACGTATAACGTTATATACTATCACGATATAACGCGTAAGGTTATATAGTATTACGTTATATCGCGTTACGATATATAGTATTACGTTATAACGTGTAACGTTATATACAATTACGATATAACGTCTCACGTTAAATAGTATTACGTTATAACGTATAACGTTATATACAATTACGGTATAACGTGGGACGTTGTAGAGCATTACGTTATAACGAATAACGTTATATACTATCACGATATAACGCGTAACGTTATATAGTATTACGTTATAACGTAGAACGTTACATACTATTACGATATAACGTCTAATGTTCTATAGTATTGCGTTATAACGAGTAACGTTATATACTATTACTATACAACGTGTATCGTTATATACTATTACGATATAACTTTTAACGTTATATAGTATTGTGTTACAACGTATAACGCTACATACAACTACCATATAACGTGTAACGTTATCTAGTATTACGTTATTACGTATACCGTTATATTGTATTACGTTATAACGTATAACGTTATAAACTATTACTATTCAACGTGTTACATTATATAGTATTCGATATAACGTATAACGTTATATAGTATTACGCTATAACGTATAATGTTTTATAATATTACGATATAACGTGTAACGATATATAGTATTACGATATAACGTTATTACGTATAACGTTATATACTATTACGATGTAACGTATACCGTTATATTGTATTACGATATAACGTGTAACGACTTATAGTATTACGATATAACGTACAAAGTTATATAATATTACGTTATAACGTGTAACGTTATATGCTATTACGAGGTAACGTATGACGTCATATTCTATTACTATACAACGTGAGACGTTATACAGTATTACGTTATAGCGAGTAACGTTGTAAACTATTACTATACAACGTGTAACGGTATATAGTATTACGTTATAACGTATAAAATTATAAACTATTACTATATAACGTATAACGTTCTATACTATTACGAAGTAACGTATAACGTTGTATACTGTTCATATACAACGCGTAACGTTATATTGTATTACGTTATAACGTATAACGTTATACAGTATTACGTTATATCTTATACCGTTATATTGTATTACGTTATAACGTATAACGTTATATAGTATTACGTTGTGACTTTAATACGTTATAACGTTACAACATTATTACGTATAACGTTATATACTATAACTATACAATGTGGAACGTTATATTGTATTACGTTATAACGTATAACGTTATATAGTATTACGTCATAACGTTATTACGTATAACGTTATATACTCTTACGATGTAACGTATAACGTTGTACACTATTACTATACAACGTGTAACGTTATATTGTATTACGTTATAACGTATAACGATATATAGTATTACGTTATAACGTTTAACGTTATAGAGTGTTACTATACAACGTGTAACGTTATACAGTATTACGTTATAACGTTTAACGTTATATAGTATTACGTTATAACGTATAACGTTATATGGTATTACGATATAACGTATAACGTTATATAGTATTATTGTTACGTTCTGTTATGTTCGCTTTGATTGTGCTATGCCTTCCGTGTTAGTCTAGACTAAATCCGGAAAAATTTTTTGTTGTGTTATCTTGAGTTTAATCGGAAGAGGAAAATTGATATGGTATGATTGTTTATGAAATATTAATCGAGATGTCCGATTAATATGGTAGTTGCTGCCACCAGAAATAGTCTAAGGACTATTTCGAATTATTTCCTTTTATTATTATTATTTTCTTTAAGTTGGGAGTGTTAGTGTATGATGGGTGTTGTTTGTCTATCGTGTCTTTTGGATTCCCAGTCTGGAAGTGCCTCTATAAGCACCTTCTTGCCTGTAGGAAAACATACGTTGTACCTTCGTCTGTTGTGTCTTTTGAATTCCCAGACTCGAAGTGCCTCCGTAAGCACTTTCTGGCCTGTAGGAAAACAAACCTTGTACCCTGTCTGTCGTGGGATTTGAACTAGGTGAGAGTCTATTATCTACTAACTCGTGTTTAATGGGTATTGTTGACTTACGTTTGATGCAACTGGCAAACGTATTCCACCTTTCGGCTAACCTGCTATGCGCAGGAATACTGGCACGGGAGAGGATTAAAGTTATTAGGGATAGACAATTGGCAACGTATTTATTTCGTCTGACAGAATTATGTTGCTTTAACTATAATTTAATTTATTCGTTGTTAGTTGATTAAAGGTATTACAATATCAGCAATAAGTATCGTCGGATGTAAATGTAGATATATTATACAGCGATGTACAATAAATAAATATTCCAGCTTCTAACTGGATAAATTTTACAAATGTTTGGTAGGATAATATTTATTCGTACCAATAAGATTAATAACAAACGCTATGGTGTGATGTGGGCGATGGCGAACGAGATCGAAAGGAACGCGCCTCGCAGTGTTCGGAAATTGGTGAATTTGAGGGCGAAAAACTAGGTGGTGAACTTTTGCGCTTTGACTCTAATTCTTCTCGATGCCTCCTCTCTTCCTTCTTTATTTCTGCAGCAATTAATCGTTTGTACCAACGTTCGGCTCGCTTTTTGCTGATGTGACTTTTATCTTTTCTATTCTTTCTCGATTTCGTCATGGAATTATAATTCGTTCTTGACAACAAGTAAAGTCGTAAATGAGTAAATGATTATTTTATTTGGTAACTGAGTTCACTGTAGACAATCAGTGTGGCTTCGTAGGCCTCACCCAAGGATGAGCAGTCTGCTAACGGTGGGAAAAGGAAAACGAAAACCATAGATGTTTCCAATGATTGAAAAACACCGTGATCACTGGTCGATACAGATAATAATTTTCGTGAATTCAAAATGTTCGAATGAAATTTTATGCGAGTTATTTACTTGATACTTCTATCTGTCAACTATAGCTGCCGACGGATACTTTCGTTTAAAGACAACTTTGTTCAATTAAAAGTTAAAAAAGAAAGGAAGAGGGTGTACAATTTCGAATCTCCTACCTTGTTCGATTTGTGGAGTCGATCAGGTGTGAGTATGGTTTGGCGATGAATCGGTTTTAACAATTAAATTTCGTTTCGCGATTAGTTACTCGATGTTTCGGATTTTCGAACTTAATTAACAATTTTATTAAACGGAATTACAATATGTACTAGATTGTTTCTTTGACGCGGACGGATCGACTTGCGAATGAACAAAAGAATAAATGAATCACCGAATCTCAAGTTAATACTGAACTTTAAGTGCAATACTCTTACAATACTTTTTAAGTTAAACTCACTGTTTCCAATTAAGACTGACTTCTGACTGCTCTCAATTAAAACTGAACTCTAACTACTTTCAACACTACTTTCAATTAAATTCTGAACTTGGTAAAACCAGCTCTGACCCCAATTAAAACTGCACTCCAACAACTACTCTCTATTGAGTACTGAATCTCTATTTATATTCTTCCTAATTGTCACGTGACCGATTATTTCTTTTGTAATTGTACCATTACTACGTGACAATTTGTGAATATCGTAACTGCCTATTTCCGCTGGGGTTCTTGTTTTCTTGATTATCTCACCCTTTGCTGAAATTTCGTCTTCTTGATCATCTCACGTTTTCCTTGGTGTTAATGATATACAAGGTGCTTGAAAGAATGTACATGTTGCAGGTGGTCGTATTTTGTTGATGCTGCGTCTGCGTTCTTTCCATGGCCTTCGTTACTGATACCAGTGGAATGTGCCGATCGCGTGGCTGCTTGGCCTTGCTGAGGTTGCATTTTGTGTGTCCGGTGGTCGTCCTGCTGATGTCGGTGAATCGTACGAGGTGCTTGCCGAGTCTTTGCACGTGTTGTATGCTCTATTTCTTATGTTCCCCAAAGTTATTGTGAGTTCAAGGACAAGTTTTAATACGTCATTCTATAAGAGGTGGTGCGTGGTGGTAGTTTCTATTTCTTGATTTGCTTGCAGAGTTTTAGGTTAGTTTTCCTTTTTATAAAATGCTTGTTCGTAGCAATAAGTGATTTTGATATTGCTTGATGTTTGTATGATCTGTAGCGTTAATTTTGTTTGTTGTATTCTCATATTTCTTTTATGAATGCAGATTATATTGAATCATGGATACTGACATGTCTGGAGCTGTAGAGGTATGTATTAATTTGATTTGTGTTGATTTCATCATATTTCATATTGTTGTCCTTTATCTTGAATTTGTGTATTTTATTTTAGTGTAAGAAAAAGAAAAGGAATAGAGGGAAGCGCAGGCCGTTCGTACCTCCTGTGGTCGAAGTGGTAGATACAAATGCCTGCGCCAAGGTCCGTTTTCCGGAGGAAATTCCTGATGGAGTGTTGGAAGCCTATCTATTTCTATTTTATTTTCCATCTTACCCTCGTATATTAATTATATCTATATATATGAATAGTTAACTATGTTTAATAAATTTTATCAAAGAATTTCCATTTTCATTGCACTGTGTGTGTTTCTAGGTATACGAGTTGACACTTGCGTTGTTTGTGTATTGCGGTTATCTATGTTTTCGTTGCGGCACGTGCGGAGCGTGGGACGTGACAGTAGTGCACGCGTTTTCCAGCGTCGAAACAAGCCCAGAAACTCGCAAATCGCAATCATTCGTCGATTTTGACGAAGATTAATCGTAATTTCTATCCCGTTTGACATATTTCGACTTTCAAACGCTACTTTCACTGCATTATGCGTGCAGAACGTAGTACACGCGTTTTCGAGCGTCGAAACAAACCCAGAAACACGCAAATCGCAATCATTCGTCAGTTTTTAAAAAAATTAAGCGATACTTCTCTCCCATTTGAGATAATTCCACGTTTAACGCTCTTTTCACTGCATTTTACATGAAAAACGTAGTTCACACGTTTTCCAGCGTCGAAACAAGCCCAGACGCACGCAAATCGCAATCATTCGTCGATTTTGAAAAAAATTAAGCGATATTTCTCTCCCGTTTGAGATAATTCCACGTATAAACGCTACTTACACTGCATTATGCGTGCAAAACGTAACGCACGCGTTCTCCAGCGTCGAAACAAGCCCAGACACTCGCAAATCGCAATCATTCGTCGAATTTGAAAAAAAATTAGGCGATATTTCTCTCCCGTTATAGATATTTCGAAAATTAAATGCTATTTTCACTCCATTTTACATGAAAAACGTAGTGCACACGTTTTGCAGCGTCGAAACAATCCCAGACACAGACACATCGCAATCATTCGTCGATTTTGAAAATAATTAAGCGATTATTCTCTCCCGTTTGAGATGATTAAACGTTTAAACGCTCTATTCACTCCATTTTACATGAAAAACTTAGTGCACACGTTTTACAGCGTCGAAACAAGCCCAGAAACTCGCAAATCGCAATCATTCGCCGATTTTGACGAAGATTAATCGTAATTTCTATCCCGTTTGAGATATTTCGACTTTCAAACGCTACTTTCACTGCATTATGCGTGAAGAACGTAGTACACGCGTTTTCGAGCGTCGAAACAAGACCAGAAACACGCAAATCGCAATCATGCGTCGGTTTTTAAAAAAATTAAGCGATATTTCCCTCCCATTTGAGATAATTCCCTCGTTTAAACGCTCTTTTCACTAAATTAAACATGCAAAACGTAGTGCACACGTTTTCCAGCTTCGAAACAAGCCCAGAAACTCGCAAATCGCAATCATTCACCGATGTTAACGAAAATGAAGCGTTATTTCTTTCCCGTCTGTGATATTCCGACGTTTAAACGCTATTTTCACTGTACTATGCGTGCAGAACGTAGTACACCCGTTTTCCATCATCGAAACGAGACCAGACACACCCAAATCTCAATCATTCGTCGATTTTGAAAAAAATTAAGCGGTACTTCTCTCCCATTTGAGATAATTCCACGTTTAACGATCTTTTCACTGCATTTTACATGAAAAACGTAGTGCACACGTTTTCCAGAGTCGAAACGAGCCCAGAAACTCGCAAATCGCAATCATTCACCGATTTTGACGAAGATTAATCGTAATTTCTGTCCCGTTTGAGATATTTCGACTTTCAAATGGTACTTTCACTGCATTATGCGTGCATAACGTAGTACACGCGTTTTCGGGCGTCGAAAGAAACCCAGAAACACGCAAATCGCAATCATTCGTCGATTTTGAAAAAAATTAAGCGATATTTTTCTCCCGTTTGATATGATTAAACGTTTAAACGCTCTATTCACTCCATTTTACATGCAAAACGTAGTGCCCACGTTTTCCAGCGTCGAAACAAATCCAGAAACTCGCAAATCGCAATCATTCGCCGATTTTGACGAAGATTAATCGTAATTTCTATCCCGTTTGAGATATTTCGACGATCAAACGCTACCTTCACTGCATTATGCGTGCAGAACGTAGTACACGCGTTTTCGAGCGTCGAAACAAGATCAGAAACACGCAAATCGCAATCATTCGCCGATTTTGACGAAGATTAATCGTAATTTCTATCCGTTTGAGATATTTCGACGATCAAGCGCTACTTTCACTGCATTATGCGTGCAGAACGTAGTACACGCGTTTTCGAGCGTCGAAACAAGACCAGAAACACGCAAATCGCAATCATTCGTCGATTTTTAAAAAATTAAGCGATATTTCCCTCCCATTTGAGATAATTCCCTCGTTTAAACGCTCTTTTCACTAAATCAAACATGCAAAACGTAGTGCACACGTTTTCCAGCTTCGAAACAAGCCCAGAAACTCGCAAATCGCAATCATTCACCGATGTTAACGAAAATGAAGCGTTATTTCTTTCCCGTCTGTGATATTTCGACGTTTAAACGCTATTTTCACTGTATTTTGCGTGCAGAACGTAGTACACCCGTTTACCATCATCGAAACGAGACCAGACACACCCAAATCGCAATCATTCGTCGATTTTGAAAAAAATTAAGCGATACTTCTCTCCCATTTGAGATAATTCCACGTTTAACGATCTTTTCACTGCATTTTACATGAAAAACGTAGTGCTCACGTTTTCCAGAGTCGAAACGAGCCCAGAAACTCGCAAATCGCAATCATTCATCGATTTTGACGAAGATTAATCGTAATTTCTGTCCCGTTTGAGATATTTCGACTTTCAAACGGTACTTTCACTGCATTATGCGTGCATAACGTAGTACACGCGTTTTCGAGCGTCGAAACAAGACCAGAAACACGCAAATCGCAATCATTCGTCGATTTTGAAAAAAATTAAGCGATATTTTTCTCCCGTTTGATATGATTAAACGTTTAAACGCTCTATTCACTCCATTTACATGCAAAACGTAGTGCCCACGTTTTCCAGCGTCGAAACATATCCAGAAACTCGCAAATCGCAATCATTCGCCGATTTTGACGAAGATTAATCGTAATTTCTATCCCGTTTGAGATATTTCGACGATCAAACGCTACATTCACTGCATTATGCGTGCAGAACGTAGTACACGCGTTTTCGAGCGTCGAAACAAACCCAGAAACACGCAAATCGCAATCATTCGTCGATTTTGAAAAAAATTAAGCGATATTTTTCTCCCGTTTGATATGATTAAACGTTTAAACGCACTATTCACTCCATTTTACATGCAAAACGTAGTGCACACGTTTTTACAGCGTCGAAACAAGCACAGAAACTCGCAAATCGCAATCATTCGCCGATTTTGACGAAGATTAATCGTAATTTCTATCCCGTTTGAGATATTTCGACGATCAAACGCTACTTTCACTGCATTATGCGTGCAGAACGTAGTACACGCGTTTATCGAGCGTCGAAACAAGACCAGAAACACGCAAATCGCAATCATTCGTCGATTTTTAAAAATTAAGCGATATTTCTCTCCCGTTTGAGATAATTCCACGTTTAAGCGCTACTTACACTGCATTATGCGTGCAAAACGTAACGCACGCGTTCTCCAGCGTCGAAACAAGCCCAGACACTCGCAAATCGCAATCATTCGTCGAATTTGAAAAAAAATTAGGCGATATTTCTCTCCCGTTATAGATATTTCGAATATTAAATGCTATTTTCACTACATTTTACATGAAAAACGTAGTGCACACGTTTTGCAGCGTCGAAACAATCCCAGACACAGACACATCGAAATTATTCGTCGATTTTGAAAATAATTAAGCGATTATTCTCTCCCGTTTGAGATGATTAAACGTTCAAACGCTCTATTCACTCCATTTTACATGAAAAACGTAGTGCACACGTTTTACAGCGTCGAAACAAGCACAGAAACTCGCAAATCGCAATCATTCGCCGATTTTGACGAAGATTAATCGTAATTTCTATCCCGTTTGAGATATTTCGACTTTCAAACGCTACTTTCACTGCATTATGCGTGCAGAACGTAGTACTCGCGTTTTCGAGCGTCGAAACAAGACCAGAAACACGCAAATCGCAATCATTCGTCGGTTTTTAAAAAAATTAACCGATATTTCTCTCCCATTTGAGATATTTCCCTCGTTTAAACGCTCTTTTTACTAAATTTTACATGCAAAACGTAGTGCACACGTTTTCCTGCTTCGAAACAAGCCCAGAAACACGCAAATCGCAATCATTCGTCGATTTTGTAAAAAATTAAGCGATATTTCTCTCCCATTTGAGATAATTCCCTCGTTTAAACGCTCCTTTCACTAAATTTTACATGCAAAACGTAGTGCCCGCGTTTTCCAGCGTCGAAACGAGCCCAGAAACTCGCAAATCGCAATCATTCATCGATTTTGACGAAGATTAATGGTAATTTCTGTCCCGTTTGAGATATTTCGACTTTCAAACGGTACTTTCACTGCATTATGCGTGTAGAACGTAGTACACGCGTTTTCCAGCGTCGAAGCAAGCCCAGAATCTCGCAAATCGCAATCATTCACCGATTTTAACGAAAATTAAGCGTTATTTCTTTCCCGTCTGTGATATTTCTACGTTTAAACGCTATTTTCACTGCATTATGCGTGCAGAACGTAGTGCATGCGTTTTCCAGAGTCGAAACAAGCCCAGAAACTCGCAAATCGCAATCATTCTTCGATTTTGAAAAAAATTAAGCGATATTTCACTGCCATTTGAGATAATTCCCTCGTTTAAACGCTCTTTTAACTAAATTTTACATGCAAAACGTAGTGCACCGCGTTTTCCAGAGTCCAAACGAGCCCAGAAACTCGCAAATCGCAATCATTCATCGATTTTGACGAAGATTAATGGTAATTTCTGTCCCGTTTGAGATATTTCGACTTTCAAACGGTACTTTCACTGCATTTTGCGTGTAGAACGTAGTACACGCGTTTTCCAGCATCGAAACAAACCCAAAAACACGCAAATCGCAATCATTCGTCGATTTTGAAAAAAATTAAGCGATATTTCTCTCCCATTTGAGATAATTCCACGTTTAACGATCTTTTCACTGCATTTTACATGAAAAACGTAGTGCACACGTTTTCCAGAGTCGAAACGAGCCCAGAAACTCGCAAATCGCAATCATTCATCGATTTTGACGAAGATTAATGGTAATTTCTGTCCCGTTTGAGATATTTCGACTTTCAAACGGTACTTTCACTGCATTATGCGTGTAGAACGTAGTACACGCGTTTTCCAGCGTCGAAACAAGCCCAAAACTCGCAAATCGCAATCATTCACCGATTTTGAAAAAAATTTAGCGATATTTCTCTCCCGTTTGAGATAATTCCCTCGTTTAAACGATTTTTTCACTAAATTTTATATGCAAAACGTAGTGCACGCGTTTTCCAGCGTCAAAACAAGCCCAGAATCTCGCAAATCGCAATCATTCGTCGATTTTGACGAAGATTAATCGTAATGTCTATCCCGTTTGAGATATTTCGACTTTCAAGCGCTAGTTTCACTGCATTATGCGTGCAGAACGTAGTACACGCGTTTTCGAGCGTCGAAACAAACCCAGAAACACGCAAATCGCAATCATTCGTCGGTTTTAAAAAAATTAAGCGATATTTCTCTCCCATTTGAGATAATTCCACGTTTAACGCTCTTTTCACTGCATTTTACATGAAAAACGTAGTGCACACGTTTTCCAGCGTCGAAACAAGCCCAGACGCACGCAAATCACAATCATTCGTCGATTTTGAAAAAAATTAAGCGATATTTCTCTCCCGTTTGACATAATTCCACGTTTAAACGCTACTTACACTGCATTATGCGTGCAAAACGTAGCGCACGCGTTCTCCAGCGTCGAAACAAGCCCAGACACTCGCAAATCGCAATCATTCGTCGAATTTGAAAAAAAATTAGGCGATATTTCTCTCCCGTTATAGATATTTCGAATATTAAATGCTATTTTCACTCCATTTTACATGAAAAACGTAGTGCACTCGTTTTACAGCGTCGAAACAAGCCCAGAAACTCGCAAATCGCAATCATTCGCCGATTTTGACGAAGAGTAATCGTAATTTCTATCCCGTTTGAGATATTTCGACTTTCAAACGGTATTTGCACTGCATTATGCGTGCAGAACGTAGTACACGCGTTTTCGAGAGTCGAAACAAACCCAGAAACACGCAAATCGCAATCATTCGTCGGTTTTTAAAAAAATTAACCGATATTTCTCTCCTATTTGAGATAAGTCCCTCGTTTAAACGCTCTTTTCACTAAATTTACATGCAAAACGTAGTGCACGCGTTTTCCAGCGTCGAAACAAGCCCAGACGCACGCAAATCGCAATCATTCGTCGATTTTGAAAAAAATTAAGCGATATTTTTCTCCCGTTTGATATGATTAAACGTTTAAACGCTCTATTCACTCCATTTTACATGCAAAACGTAGTGCACGCGTTTTCCAGCGTCGAAACAAGCCCAGAAACACGCAAATCGCAATCATTCACGGATTTTAACGAAAATTAAGCGTTATTTCTTTCCCGTTTGTGATATTTCGACGTTTAAACGCTATTTTCACTGTATTATGCGTGCAGGACGTAGTACACCCGTTTTCCATCGTCAAACAAGACCCGACACACGCAAATCGCAATCATTCGTCGATTTTGAAAAAAATTAAGCGATATTTCTCTCCCATTTGAGATATTTCCCTCGTTTAAAACGCTATTTTCGCTAAATTTTACATGCAAAACGTAGTGCACGCGTTTTCCAGAGTCGAAACGAGCCCAGAAACTCGCAAATCGCAATCATTTGTCGATTTTGACGAAGATTAATCGTAATTTCTGTCCCGTTTAAGATATTTCGACGTCTAAACGGTCCTTTCACTCCATTATACATGCAAAACGTAGTGCCCGCGTTTTCCAGCGTCGAAACAAGCCCAGAAACACGCAGATCGCAATCATTCGTCGAATTTGACGAAGATTAATCGTAATTTCTATCCCGTTTGAGATAATTCCCTCTTTTAAGCGCTCTTTTCACTAAATTTTACATGCAAAACGTAGTCCCCGCGTTTCTCAGAGTCGAAACGAGCCCAGAAACTCGCAAATCGCAATCATTCGTCGATTTTGACGAAAATTAAATGTTATTCATCCTGTCAGAGATAATTCATCGTTTAAACGCTCTTTTCTCTCCATTTTGCATGCAGAACGTAGTACACCCGTTTTCCATCGTCGATACGAGCCCTGAAACTCGCAAATCGCAATCATTCGTTGATTTTGACGAAAATTAAATGTTATTTATCCTGTCAGAGATAATGCCCTCATTTAAACGCTCTTTTCGCTCCATTTTGGATGCAGAACGTAGTTCACGCGTTTTCCAGCGTCGAAACAAGCCCAGAATCTCGTAAATCGCAATCATTCACCGATTTTAACGAAAATTAAGCGTTATTTCGTACCCGTTTGTGATATTTCGACGTTTAAACGCTATAATCACTGTATTATGCGTAAGGACGTAGTGCACGCGTTTTCCAGCGTCGAAACAAGCCCAGAATCTCGCAAATCGCAATCATTCACGGATTTTAACGAAAATAAAGCTTTATTTCGTTCCCGTTTGTGATATTTCGACGTTTAAACGCTATAATCACTGTATTATGCGTGCAGAACGTAGTGCACGCGTTTTCCAGCGTCGAAACAAGCCCAGAATCTCGCAAATCGCAATCATTCACCGATTTTAACGAAAATTAAGCGTTATTTCGTTCCCGTTTGTGATATTTCGACGTTTAAACGCTATAATCACTGTATTATGCGTGCAGAACGTAGTGCACCCGTTTTCCATCGTCGAAACAAGACCAGACACACGCAAATCGCAACCATTCGTCGATTTTGAAAAAAATTAAGCGATATTTCTCTCCCGTTTGAGATATTTCCCTCGTTTAAACGCTATTTTCGCTAAACTTTACATGCAAAACGTAGTGCACGCGTTTTCCAGAGTCGAAACGAGCCCAGACACTCGCAAATCGCAATCATTTGTCGATTTTGACGAAGATTAATCATAATTTCTGTCCCGTTTGAGATATTTCGACGTTTAAACGCTATTTTTACTGTATTATGCGTGCAAAACGTAGCGCACGCGTTCTCCAGCGTCGAAACAAGCCCAGACACTCGCAAATCGCAATCATTCGTCGAATTTGAAAAAAATTAGGCGATATTTCTCTCCCGTTATAGATATTTCGAATATTAAATGCTATTTTCACTCCATTTTACATGAAAAACGTAGTGCACCACGTTTTACAGCGTCGAAACAAGCCCAGAAACTCGCAAATCGCAATCATTCGCCGATTTTGACGAAGATTAATCGTAATTTCTATCCCGTTTGAGATAATTCCCTCTTTTAAGCGCTCTTTTCACTAAATTTTACATGCAAAACGTAGTGCACGCGTTTTCCGGAGTCGAAACGAGCCCAGAAACTCGCAAATCGCAATCATTCGTCGATTTTGACGAAGATTAATCGTAATTTCTGTCCCGTTTGAGATATTTCGACGTTTAAACGCTATTTTTTACTGTATTATGCGTGCAGAACGTAGTGCACGCGTTTTCCAGCGTCGAAGCAAGCCCAAAATCTCGCAAATCGCAATCATTCGTCGATTTTGAAAAAAAATTAGGCGATATTTCTCTCCCGTTAAAGATATTTCGAATATTAAATGCTCTTTTCACTCCATTTTACATGAAAAACGTAGTGCACACGTTTTACAGCGTCGAAACAATCCCAGACACACGCAAATCGCAATCTTTCGTCGATTTCGACGAAGATTAATCGTAATTTCTGTCCCGTTTGAGATATTTCGACGTTTAAACGCTCTTTTCACTAAATTTTACATGCAAAACGTAGTGCACGGCTTTTCCAGAGTCGAAACAAGCCCAAAAACTCGCAAATCGCAATCATTCGCGGATTTGACGGAGATTAATCGTATTTTCTGTCCCGTTTGAGATATTTCGACGTTTAAACGCTCCTTTCACTCCATTTTACATGCAAAACATACTGCCCGCGTTTTCCATCTTCGAAACAAGACCAGACACACGCAAATCGCAACCATTCGTCGATTTTGAAAAAAATTAAGCGATATTTTTCTCCCATTTGAGATATTTCCCTCGTTTAAACGCTATTTTCGCTAATTTTACATGCAAAACGTAGTGCACGCGTTTTCCAGCGTCCAAACAAGCCCAGAAACACGCACATCGCAATCATTCGTCGATTTTGAAAAAAGTTAAGCGATATTTCTCTCCCATTTGAGATAATTCCCTCGTTTAAACGCTATTTTCGCTAAATTTTACATGCAAAACGTAGTGCACGCGTTTCCAGCGTCCAAACAAGCCCAGAAACACGCACATCGCAATCATTCGTCGATTTTGAAAAAAATTAAGCGATATTTCTCTCCCATTTGAGATAATTCCCTCGTTTAAACGCTATTTTCGCTAAATTTTACATGCAAAAAGTAGTGCACCGCGTTTTCCAGCGTCCAAACAAGCCCAGAAACACGCAAATCGCAATCATTCGTCGATTTTGAAAATATTTCGCGATATTTCTCTCCCGTTTGAGATAATTCCCTCGTTTAAACGCTCTATTCACTAAATTTTACATGCAAAACGTAGTGCACGGCTTTTCCAGAGTCGAAACGAGCCCAGAAACTCGCAAATCGCAATCATTCGTCGATTTTGACGAAGATTAATCGTAATTTCTGTCCCGTTTGAGATATTTCGACGTTTAAACGCTATTTTTACTGTATTATGCGTGCAGAACGTAGTGCACGCGTTTTCCAGCGTCGAAACAAGCCCAAAAACTCGCAAATCGCAATCATTCGTCGATTTTGAAAAAAATTAGGCGATATTTCTCTCCCGTTAAAGATATTTCGAATATTAAATGCTCCTTTCACTCCATTTTGCATTCAAAACATACTGCCCGCGTTTTCCAGCGTCGAAACAAGTCCAGAAACACGCAAATCGCAATCATTCGTCGATTTTGACGAAGATTAATCTTATTTTCTGTCCCGTTTGAGATATTTCGACGTTTAAACGCTATAATCACTGTATTATGCGTGCAGAACGTAGTGCACGCGTTTTCCAGCGTCGAAACAAGCCCAGAAACACGCGAATCGCAATCATTCGTCGATTTTGAAAAAAATTAAGCGATATTTCTCTCCCATTTGAGATAATTCACTCGTTTAAACGCACTTTTCACTCAATTTTACATGCAAAACGTAGTGCACGCGTTTTCCAGCGTCGAAACAAGTCCAGAAACACGCAAATCGCAATCATTCGTCGATTTTGAAATAAATTAAGCGATATTTCTCTCCCGTTTGATATAATTCCCTCGTTTAAACGCACTTTTCACTCAATTTTACATGCAGAACGTAGTGCACGGCTTTTCCAGAGTCGAAACGAGTCCAGAAACTCGCAAATCGCAAACATTCGCCGATTTTGAAAAAAATTAAGCGATATTTCTCTCCCGTTTGAGATAATTCCCTCGTTTAAAACGCTCTTTTCGCTCCATTTCACGTGCAGAACGTAGTTCACGCGTATTCCAGCGTCGTAACAAGCCCAGAATCTCGCAAATCGCAATCATTCGCCGATTTTGACAAAGATTAATCGTAATTTCTATCCCGTTTGAGATATTTCGACGTTTAAAACGCTATTTCACTGTATTATGCGTGCAGAACGTAGTACACCCCGTTGTCCAGCGTCGAAACAAGACCAGACACACGCAAATCGCAATCATTCGTCGATTTTGACGAAGATTAATCGTAATTTCTGTCCCGTTTGAGATAATTCCCATGCTGAAACGCTCTTTTCACAAAATTTTACATGCAAAACGTTGCGGACTCGATTTCCAGAGTCAAACAAGCCCAGACACACGCAAATCGCAATCATTCGTCGATTTTGACGAAGATTAAACGTAATTTCTGTCCCGTTTGAGATATTTCGACGTATAAATGCTCTTCTCAATCCATTGTACATGCAAAACGTAATGCACGCGTTTTCCATCTTCGAAACTATCCCAGAAACACGCAAATCGCAATCATTCGTCGATTTTGACGAAGATTAATCGTAATTGCTCTCCCGTATGAGATAATTCCCTCGTTTAAACGCTCTTTTCACTAAATTTTACATGCAGAACGTAGTGCACGGCTTTTCCAAAGTCGAAACGAGTCCAGAAACTCGCAAATCTCAATCTTTCGTCGATTTTGACGAAGATTAATCGTAATTTCTGTCCCGTTTGAGATATTTCGACG
>NW_026109552.1:0-30007 GCF_024516045.1 Bombus affinis
CATATAGTGATGCGATACAACGTTATGCATTATATCATATTAGTAAATAACATTATACGTCATATAGAGATGCAGTATAACGTTATATGTCCTATAGTGATGCGATATAACGTTCTGCGTTATAACATATTAGTATATAACGTTATACGTCATATAGTGATGCAATATAACGTTATACCTTATAGCGTAATAGTATATAACGTTATACGTCATATAGTGATGCAATATAACGTTATACGTCATATAGTGATGCAATATAACGTTATACGTCATACAGTGATGCAATAAAGCGTTATACCTTATAGCGTAATAGTATATAAGGTTATACGTCATATAGTGATGCAATATATCGTCATACCTTATAGCGTAATAGTATATAACGTTCTACGTCATATACTGATGCAATATAATGTTACACGTCATATAGTGATGCAATATAACGTTATACCTTATAGCGTAATAGTATATAACGTTATACGTCATATAGTGATGCAATATAACGTTATACGTCATATAGTGATGCAATAAAGCGTTATACCTGACAGCGTAAAAGTATATAACGTTATACGTCATATAGTGATGCAATATAACGTTCTACGTCATATACTGATGCAATATAATGTTACACGATATATAGTGATGCAATATAACGTTATACCATATAGCGTAATAGTATATAACGTTATACGTCATATAGTGACGCAATATATCGTTATACCTTATAGCGTAATACTATATAACGTTATACGTCATATAGTGATGCGATACATCGTTATGCGTTATAACATATTAGTAAATAACATTCTACGTCATATAGAGATGCAGTATAACGTTATACGGCATATAGTGATGCAATATAGCGTTATACGTCATCTAGTGGTGCAATATATCGTTATACCTTATAGCGTAATAGTATATAACGTTATACGTCATATAGTGATGCAATGTAACGTTATGCGTTATATCGTATTAGTATATAACGTTATACGTCATATAGTGATGCAATATAACGTTATACGTCATATAGTGATGCAATAAAGCGTTATACCTTATAGCCTAATAGTATATAACGTTATACGTCATATAGTGATGCAATGTAACGTCATACGTCATGTAGTGATGCAATATATCGTTACTCCTTATAGCGTAATAGTATACAACGTTATACGGCAAATTGTGATGCAATATAACGTTATACCTTATAGCGTAATAGTATATAACGTTATACGTCATATAGCGATGCAATATAACGTTATACGTCATACAGTGATGCAATAAAGCGTTATACCTTATAGCGTAATAGTATATAAGGTTATACGTCATATAGTGATGCGATACAACGTTATGCATTATAACATATTAGTAAATAACATTATACGTCATATAGAGATGCAGTATAACGTTATACGTCCTATAGTGATGCGATATAACGTTCTGTGTTATAACATATTAGTATATAACGTTATACGTCATATAGTGATGCAATATAACGTTATACCTTATAGCGTAATAGTATATAACGTTATACGTCATATAGTGATGCAATATAACGTTATACGTCATACAGTGATGCAATAAAGCGTTATACCTTATAGTGTAATAGTATATAAGGTTATACGTCATATAGTGATGCAATATATCGTCATACCTTATAGCGTAATAGTATATAACGTTGTACGTCATATAGTGATGCAGTATAACGTTATACCTCCTATAGTGATGCCATATAACGTTATACCTTATAGCGTAATAGTATATAACGTTATACGTCATATAGTGATGCAATGTAACGTTCTACGTCATATACTGATGCAATATAACGTTATACGTCATATAGTGATGCAATAAAGCGTTATACCTTACAGCGTAAAAGTATATAACGTTATACGTCATATAGTGATGCAATATAACGTTCTACGTCATATACTGATGCAATATAATGTTACACGTCATATAGTGATGCAATATAACGATATACCTTATAGCGTAATAGTATATAACGTTATACGTCATATAGTGACGCAATATATCGTTATACCTTATAGCGTAATACTATATAACGTTATACGACATATAGTGATGCGATACAACGTTATGCGTTATAACATATTAGTAAATAACATTATACGTCATATAGAGATGCAGTATAACGTTATACGGCATATAGTGATGCAATATAGCGTTATACGTCATATAGTGATGCAATATAATGTTATACGTCATATAGTGATGCAATATATCGTTATACCTAATAGCGTAATAGTATATAACGTTATACGTCATATAGTGACGCAATATATCGTTATACCATATAGCGTAATATTATGTAACGTTATACGTCATATAGTGATGCAATATAACGTTATACGGTCTATAGTGATGCGATATAACGTTCTGCGCTATAACAAATTATACGTCATATAGTGATGCAATATGTCGTTATACCTTATAGCGTAATTGTTTATAACGTTATACGTATATAGTGATGCAATGTAACGTTATGCGTTATATCGTATTAGTATATAACGTTGTACGTCATATAGTGATGCAGTATAACGTTATACCTCCTATAGTGATGCAATATATCGTTATACCTTAGAGCGTAATAGTATATAACGTTATACGTCATATAGTGATGCAATATATCGTCATACCTTATAGCGTAATAGTATATAACGTTGTACGTCATATAGTGATGCAGTATAACGTTATACCTCCTATAGTGATGCAATATATCGTTATACCTTAGAGCGTAATAGTATATAACGTTATACGTCATATAGTGATGCAATATAACGTTGTACGTCATATAGTGATGCAATAAAGCGTTATACCTTACAGCGTAATAGTATATAACGTTATACGTCATATAGTGATGCAATATAACGTTCTACGTCATATACTGATGCAATATAATGTTACACGTCATATAGTGATGCAATATAACGTTATACCTTATAGCGTAATAGTATATAACGTTATACGTCATATAGTGACGCAATATATCGTTATACCTTATAGCGTAATTCTATATAACGTTATACGTCATATAGTGATGCGATACAACGTTATGCGTTATAACATATTAGTAGATAACATTATACGTCATATAGAGATGCAGTATATCGTTATACGGCATATAGTGATGCAATATAGCGTTATACGTCATATAGTGATGCAATATATCGTTATACCTTATAGCGTAATAGTATATAACGTTATACGTCATATAGTGATGCAATGTAACGTTATGCGTTATATCGTATTAGTATATAACGTTATACGTCATATAGTGATGCAATATAACGTTATACGGCATATAGTGATGCGATATAACATTCTGCGTTATAACGTAATAGTATATAACGTTATACGTCATATAGTGATGCAATATAACGTTATACGTCCTATAGTGATGCGATATAACGTTCTGCGTTATAACATATTAGTATATAACGTGATACGCCATATAGTGATGCAATATAACGTTATACGTCATACAGTGATGCAATAAAGCGTTATACCTTATAGCGTAATAGTATATAAGGTTATACGTCATATAGTGATGCGATACAACGTTATGCATTATAACATATTAGTAAATAACATTATACGTCATATAGAGATGCAGTATATCGTTATACGGCATATAGTGATGCAATATAGCGTTATACGTCATATAGTGATGCAATATATCGTTATACCTTATAGCGTAATAGTATATAACGTTATACGTCATATAGTGATGCAATGTAATGTTATGCGTTATATCGTATTAGTATATAACGTTATACGTCATATAGTAATGCAATATAACGTTATACGGCATATAGTGATGCGATATAACGTTCTGCGTTATAACGTAATAGTATATAACGTTATACGTCATATAGTGATGCAATATAACGTTATACGTCCTATAGTGATGCGATATAACGTTCTGCGTTATAACATATTAGTATATAACGTGATACGTCATATAGTGATGCAATATAACGTTATACGTCCTATAGTGATGCCATATAACGTTATGCGTTATAACGTAATAGTATATAACGTTATACGTCATAGAGTGGTGCAATATAACGTTATTACTTCATAACGTAATAGTATATAATGTTATACGTCATACAGTGATGCAGTATAACGTTATTCCAGCATAACGTAGTAGTATATAACGTTATACGTCATATAGTGATGCAATATAAAGTTATACCTTATAGCGTAATAGTATATAACGTTATACGTCATATAGTGATGCAATATAACGTTATACGTCATATAGTGATGCAATAAAGCGTTATACCTGACAGCGTAAAAGTATATAACGTTATACGTCATATAGTGATGCAATATAACGTTCTACGTCATATACTGATGCAATATAATGTTACACGTCATACAGTGATGCAATATAACGTTATACCTTAGAGCGTAATAGTATATAACGTTATACGTCATATAGTGATGCAATATAACGTTATACGTCATATAGTGATGCAATAAAGCGTTATACCTTACAGCGTAATAGTATATAACGTTATACGTCATATAGTGATGCAATATAACGTTCTACGTCATATACTGATGCAATATAATGTTACACGTCATATAGTGATGCAATATAACGTTATACGTCCTATAGTGATGCGATATAACGTTCTGCGTTATAACATATTAGTATATAACGTGATACGTCATATAGTGATGCAATATAACGTTATACCTTATAGCGTAATAGTATATAACGTTATACGTCATATAGTGATGCAATAAAGCGTTATACCTGACAGCGTAAAAGTATATAACGTTATACGTCATATAGTGATGCAATATAACGTTCTACGTCATATACTGATGCAATATAATGTTACACGTCATATAGTGATGCAATATAACGTTATACCTTATAGCGTAATAGTATATAACGTTATACGTCATATAGTGACGCAATATATCGTTATACCTTATAGCGTAATACTATATAACGTTATACGTCATATAGTGATGCGATACATCGTTATGCGTTATAACATATTAGTAAATAACATTCTACGTCATATAGAGATGCAGTATAACGTTATACGGCATATAGTGATGCAATATAGCGTTATACGTCATCTAGTGGTGCAATATATCGTTATACCTTATAGCGTAATAGTATATAACGTTATACGTCATATAGTGATGCAATGTAACGTTATGCTTTATATCGTATTAGTATATAACGTTATACATCATATAGTGATGCAATATAACGTTATACGTCATATAGTGATGCAATAAAGCGTTATACCTTATAGCCTAATAGTATATAACGTTATACGTCATATAGTGATGCAATGTAACGTCATACGTCATGTAGTGATGCAATATATCGTTACTCCTTATAGCGTAATAGTATACAACGTTATACGGCAAATTGTGATGCAATATAACGTTATACCTTATAGCGTAATAGTATATAACGTTATACGTCATATAGTGATGCAATATAACGTTATACGTCATACAGTGATGCAATAAAGCGTTATACCTTATAGCGTAATAGTATATAAGGTTATACGTCATATAGTGATGCGATACAACGTTATGCATTATAACATATTAGTAGATAACATTATACGTCATATAGAGATGCAGTATAACGTTATATGTCCTATAGTGATGCCATATAACGTTCTGCGTTATAACATAATAGTATATAACGTTATACGTCATATAGTGATGCAATATAACGTTATACCTTATAGCGTAATAGTATATAACGTTATACGTCATATAGTGATGCAATATAACGTTATACGTCATACAGTGATGCAATAAAGCGTTATACCTTATAGCGTAATAGTATATAAGGTTATACGTCATATAGTGATGCAATATATCGTCATACCTTATAGCGTAATAGTATATAACGTTGTACGTCATATAGTGATGCAGTATAACGTTATACCTCCTATAGTGATGCCATATAACGTTATACGTTATAACGTAATAGTATTTAACGTTATACGTCATATAGTGAAGCAATATAACGTTATACGTCCTATAGTGATGCGATATAACGTTCTGCGTTATAACATATTAGTATATAACGTTATACGTCCTATAATGATGCGATATAACGTTATATGTTATAACGTAATTGTATATAACGTTATACGTCATATAGTGATGCAATATAACGTTATACGTCATATAGTGATGCAATAAAGCGTTATACCTGACAGCGTAAAAGTATATAACGTTATACGTCATATAGTGATGCAATATAACGTTCTACGTCATATACTGATGCAATATAATGTTACACGTCATATAGTGATGCAATATAACGTTATACCTTATAGCGTAATAGTATATAACGTTATACGTCATATAGTGACGCAATATATCGTTATACCTTATAGCGTAATACTATATAACGTTATACGTCATATAGTGATGCGATACATCGTTATGCGTTATAACATATTAGTAAATAACATTCTACGTCATATAGAGATGCAGTATAACGTTATACGGCATATAGTGATGCAATATAGCGTTATACGTCATCTAGTGGTGCAATATATCGTTATACCTTATAGCGTAATAGTATATAACGTTATACGTCATATAGTGATGCAATGTAACGTTATGCGTTATATCGTATTAGTATATAACGTTATACGTCATATAGTGATGCAATATAACGTTATACGTCATATAGTGATGCAATAAAGCGTTATACCTTATAGCCTAATAGTATATAACGTTATACGTCATATAGTGATGCAATGTAACGTTATGCGTTATATCGTATTAGTATATAACGTTATACGTCATATAGTGATGCAATATAACGTTATACGGCATATAGTGATGCGATATAACATTCTGCGTTATAACGTAATAGTATATAACGTTATACGTCATATAGTGAAGCAATATAACGTTATACGTCCTATAGTGATGCGATACAACGTTATGCGTTATAACATATTAGTAAATAACATTATACGTCATATAGAGATGCAGTATATCGTTATACGGCATATAGTGATGCAATATAGCGTTATACGTCATATAGTGATGCAATATATCGTTATACCTTATAGCGTAATAGTATATAACGTTATACGTCATATAGTGATGCAATGTAACGTTATGCGTTATATCGTATTAGTATATAACGTTATACGTCATATAGTGATGCAATATAACGTTATACGGCATATAGTGATGCGATATAACATTCTGCGTTATAACGTAATAGTATATAACGTTATACGTCATATAGTGATGCAATATAACGTTATACGTCCTATAGTGATGCGATATAACGTTCTGCGTTATAACATATTAGTATATAACGTGATACGCCATATAGTGATGCAATATAACGTTATACGTCATACAGTGATGCAATAAAGCGTTATACCTTATAGCGTAATAGTATATAAGGTTATACGTCATATAGTGATGCGATACAACGTTATGCATTATAACATATTAGTAAATAACATTATACGTCATATAGAGATGCAGTATAACGTTATACGTCCTATAGTGATGCGATATAACGTTCTGCGTTATAACATATTAGTATATAACGTTATACGTCATATAGTGATGCAATATAACGTTATACGTCATACAGTGATGCAATAAAGCGTTATACCTTAGAGCGTAATAGTATATAAGGTTATACGTCATATAGTGATGCAATATACCGTCATACCTTATAGGGTAATAGTATATAACGTTGTACGTCATATAGTGATGCAGTATAACGTTATACCTCCTATAGTGATGCCATATGACGTTATACGATATAACGTAATAGTATACAACGTTATACGTCATATAGTGAAGCAATATAACGTTATACGTCCTATAGTGATGCGATATAACGTTCTGCGTTATAACATATTAGTATATAACGTTATACGTCATATAGTGATGCAATATATCGTTATACCTTAGAGCGTAATAGTATATAACGTTATACGTCATATAGTGATGCAATATAACGTTATACGTCATATGGTGATGCAATATATCGTTATACCTTAGAGCGTAATAGTATATAACGTTATATGTCATATAGTGATGCAATTTAACGTTATACGTCATATAGTGATGCAATATATCGTTATACCTTATAGCGTAATAGTATATAACGTTATACGGCAAATAGTGGTGCAATATAACGTTATACGTCCTATGGTAATACATTATATAGTTATACGTTATAACGTAATAGTATATAACGTTATACGTCATAGAGTGGTGCAATATAAAGTTGTTACTTCATAACGTAATACTATATAATGTTATACGTCATACAGTGATGCAATATAACGTTATTCCTTCATAACGTAATAGTATATAACGTTATACGTCTTATAGTTATGCAATATAACGTTATACGTTATAACGTAATAGTATATAACGTTATACGTCATATAGTAATGGAATATAACATTATACGTCCTATAATGATGCGATATAACGTTATATGTTATAACGTAATTGTATATAACGTTACACGTCATATAGTGATGCAATATAACGTTATACGTCCTATAGTGATGCCATATAACGTTATGCGTTATAACGTAATAGTATATGACGTTATACGTCATAGGGTGGTGCAATATATCGTTATACCTTATAGCGTAAAAGTATATAACGTTATACGTCATATAGTGATGCAATATATCGTTATACCTTATAGCGTAAAAGTATATAACGTTATACGTCATATAGTGATGCAATATAACGTTCTACATCATATAGTGATGCAATATAATGTTATACGTCATATAGTGATGCAATATATCGTTATACCTAATAGCGTAATAGTATATAACGTTATACGTCATATAGTGACGCAATATATCGTTATACCATATAGCGTAATATTATGTAACGTTATACGTCATATAGTGATGCAATATAACGTTATACGGCATATAGTGATGCAATATAACGTTATACGTCATATAGTGATGCGATATGTCGTTATACCTTATAGCGTAATTGTTTATAACGTTATACGTATATAGTGATGCAATGTAACGTTATGCGTTATATCGTATTAGTATATAACGTTGTACGTCATATAGTGATGCAGTATAACGTTATACCTCCTATAGTGATGCAATATATCGTTATACCTTAGAGCGTAATAGTATATAACGTTATACGTCATATAGTGATGCAATATATCGTCATACCTTATAGCGTAATAGTATATAACGTTGTACGTCATATAGTGATGCAGTATAACGTTATACCTCCTATAGTGATGCAATATATCGTTATACCTTAGAGCGTAATAGTATATAACGTTATACGTCATATAGTGATGCAATATAACGTTATACGTCATATAGTGATGGTATAAAGCGTTATACCTTACAGCGTAATAGTATATAACGTTATACGTCATATAGTGATGCAATATAACGTTCTACGTCATATACTGATGCAATATAATTTTACACGTCATATAGTGATGCAATATAACGTTATACCTTATAGCGTAATAGTATATAACGTTATACGTCATATAGTGACGCAATATATCGTTATACCTTATAGCGTAATACTATATAACGTTATACGTCATATAGTGATGTGATACAACGTTATGCGTTATAACATATTAGTAAATAACATTATACGTCATATAGAGATGCAGTATATCGTTATACGGCATATAGTGATGCAATATAGCGTTATACGTCATATAGTGATGCAATATATCGTTATACCTTATAGCGTAATAGTATATAACGTTATACGTCATATAGTGATGCAATGTAATGTTATGCGTTATATCGTATTAGTATATAACGTTATACGTCATATAGTAATGCAATATAACGTTATACGGCATATAGTGATGCGATATAACGTTCTGCGTTATAACGTAATAGTATATAACGTTATACGTCATATAGTGATGCAATATAACGTTATACGTCCTATAGTGATGCGATATAACGTTCTGCGTTATAACATATTAGTATATAACGTGATACGTCATATAGTGATGCAATATAACGTTATACGTCCTATAGTGATGCCATATAACGTTATGCGTTATAACGTAATAGTATATAACGTTATACGTCATAGAGTGGTGCAATATAACGTTATTACTTCATAACGTAATAGTATATAATGTTATACGTCATACAGTGATGCAGTATAACGTTATTCCAGCATAACGTAGTAGTATATAACGTTATACGTCATATAGTGATGCAATATAAAGTTATACCTTATAGCGTAATAGTATATAACGTTATACGTCATATAGTGATGCAATATAACGTTATACGTCATATAGTGATGCAATAAAGCGTTATACCTGACAGCGTAAAAGTATATAACGTTATACGTCATATAGTGATGCAATATAACGTTCTACGTCATATACTGATGCAATATAATGTTACACGTCATATAGTGATGCAATATAACGTTATACCTTAGAGCGTAATAGTATATAACGTTATACGTCATATAGTGATGCAATATAACGTTATACGTCATATAGTGATGCAATAAAGCGTTATACCTTACAGCGTAATGGTATATAACGTTATACGTCATATAGTGATGCAATATAACGTTCTACGTCATATACTGATGCAATATAATGTTACACGTCATATAGTGATGCAATATAACGTTATACCTTATAGCGTAATAGTATATAACGTTATACGTCATATAGTGACGCAATATATCGTTATACCTTATAGCGTAATACTATATAACGTTATACGTCATATAGTGATGTGATACAACGTTATGCGTTATAACATATTAGTAAATAACATTATACGTCATATAGAGATGCAGTATATCGTTATACGGCATATAGTGATGCAATATAGCGTTATACGTCATATAGTGATGCAATATATCGTTATACCTTATAGCGTAATAGTATATAACGTTATACGTCATATAGTGATGCAATGTAATGTTATGCGTTATATCGTATTAGTATATAACGTTATACGTCATATAGTAATGCAATATAACGTTATACGGCATATAGTGATGCGATATAACGTTCTGCGTTATAACGTAATAGTATATAACGTTATACGTCATATAGTGATGCAATATAACGTTATACGTCCTATAGTGATGCGATATAACGTTCTGCGTTATAACATATTAGTATATAACGTGATACGTCATATAGTGATGCAATATAACGTTATACGTCCTATAGTGATGCCATATAACGTTATGCGTTATAACGTAATAGTATATAACGTTATACGTCATAGAGTGGTGCAATATAACGTTATTACTTCATAACGTAATAGTATATAATGTTATACGTCATACAGTGATGCAGTATAACGTTATTCCAGCATAACGTAGTAGTATATAACGTTATACGTCATATAGTGATGCAATATAACGTTATACGTCCTATAGTGATGCGATATAACGTTCTGCGTTATAACATATTAGTATATAACGTGATACGTCATATAGTGATGCAATATAACGTTATACGTCCTATAGTGATGCCATATAACGTTATGCGTTATAACGTAATAGTATATAACGTTATACGTCATATAGTGATGCAATATAACGTTCTACGTCATATACTGATGCAATATAATGTTACACGTCATATAGTGATGCAATATAACGTTATACCTTATAGCGTAATAGTATATAACGTTATACGTCATATAGTGATGCAATAAAGCGTTATACCTGACAGCGTAAAAGTATATAACGTTATACGTCATATAGTGATGCAATATAACGTTCTACGTGATTTACTGATGCAATATAATGTTACACGTCATATAGTGATGCAATATAACGTTATACCTTATAGCGTAATAGTATATAACGTTATACGTCATATAGTGACGCAATATATCGTTATACCTTATAGCGTAATACTATATAACGTTATACGTCATATAGTGATGCGATACATCGTTATGCGTTATAACATATTAGTAAATAACATTCTACGTCATATAGAGATGCAGTATAACGTTATACGGCATATAGTGATGCAATATAGCGTTATACGTCATCTAGTGGTGCAATATATCGTTATACCTTATAGCGTAATAGTATATAACGTTATACGTCATATAGTGATGCAATGTAACGTTATGCTTTATATCGTATTAGTATATAACGTTATACATCATATAGTGATGCAATATAACGTTATACGTCATATAGTGATGCAATAAAGCGTTATACCTTATAGCCTAATAGTATATAACGTTATACGTCATATAGTGATGCAATGTAACGTCATACGTCATGTAGTGATGCAATATATCGTTACTCCTTATAGCGTAATAGTATACAACGTTATACGGCAAATTGTGATGCAATATAACGTTATACCTTATAGCGTAATAGTATATAACGTTATACGTCATATAGTGATGCAATATAACGTTATACGTCATACAGTGATGCAATAAAGCGTTATACCTTATAGCGTAATAGTATATAAGGTTATACGTCATATAGTGATGCGATACAACGTTATGCATTATAACATATTAGTAAATAACATTATACGTCACATAGAGATGCAGTATAACGTTATATGTCCTATAGTGATGCGATATAACGTTCTGCGTTATAACATATTAGTATATAACGTTATACGTCATATAGTGATGCAATATAACGTTATACCTTATAGCGTAATAGTATATAACGTTATACGTCATATAGTGATGCAATATAACGTTATACGTCATACAGTGATGCAATAAAGCGTTATACCTTATAGCGTAATAGTATATAAGGTTATACGTCATATAGTGATGCAATATACCGTCATACCTTATAGCGTAATAGTATATAACGTTGTACGTCATATAGTGATGCAGTATAACGTTATACCTCCTATAGTGATGCCATATAACGTTATACGTTATAACGTAATAGTATTTAACGTTATACGTCATATAGTGAAGCAATATAACGTTATACGTCCTATAGTGATGCGATATAACGTTCTGCGTTATAACATATTAGTATATAACGTTATACGTCCTATAATGATGCGATATAACGTTATATGTTATAACGTAATTGTATATAACGTTATACGTCATATAGTGATGCAATATAACGTTATACGTCATATAGTGATGCAATAAAGCGTTATACCTGACAGCGTAAAAGTATATAACGTTATACGTCATATAGTGATGCAATATAACGTTCTACGTCATATACTGATGCAATATAATGTTACACGTCATATAGTGATGCAATATAACGTTATACCTTATAGCGTAATAGTATATAACGTTATACGTCATATAGTGACGCAATATATCGTTATACCTTATAGCGTAATACTATATAACGTTATACGTCATATAGTGATGCGATACATCGTTATGCGTTATAACATATTAGTAAATAACATTCTACGTCATATAGAGATGCAGTATAACGTTATACGGCATATAGTGATGCAATATAGCGTTATACGTCATCTAGTGGTGCAATATATCGTTATACCTTATAGCGTAATAGTATATAACGTTATACGTCATATAGTGATGCAATGTAACGTTATGCGTTATATCGTATTAGTATATAACGTTATACGTCATATAGTGATGCAATATAACGTTATACGTCATATAGTGATGCAATAAAGCGTTATACCTTATAGCCTAATAGTATATAACGTTATACGTCATATAGTGATGCAATGTAACGTCATACGTCATGTAGTGATGCAATATATCGTTACTCCTTATAGCGTAATAGTATACAACGTTATACGGCAAATTGTGATGCAATATAACGTTATACCTTATAGCGTAATAGTATATAACGTTATACGTCATATAGTGATGCAATATAACGTTATACGTCATACAGTGATGCAATATAACGTTATACCTTATAGCGTAATAGTATATAACGTTATACGTCATATAGTGACGCAATATATCGTTATACCTTATAGCGTAATACTATATAACGTTATACGTCATATAGTGATGTGATACAACGTTATGCGTTATAACATATTAGTAAATAACATTATACGTCATATAGAGATGCAGTATATCGTTATACGGCATATAGTGATGCAATATAGCGTTATACGTCATATAGTGATGCAATATATCGTTATACCTTATAGCGTAATAGTATATAACGTTATACGTCATATAGTGATGCAATGTAATGTTATGCGTTATATCGTATTAGTATATAACGTTATACGTCATATAGTAATGCAATATAACGTTATACGGCATATAGTGATGCGATATAACGTTCTGCGTTATAACGTAATAGTATATAACGTTATACGTCATATAGTGATGCAATATAACGTTATACGTCCTATAGTGATGCGATATAACGTTCTGCGTTATAACATATTAGTATATAACGTGATACGTCATATAGTGATGCAATATAACGTTATACGTCCTATAGTGATGCCATATAACGTTATGCGTTATAACGTAATAGTATATAACGTTATACGTCATAGAGTGGTGCAATATAACGTTATTACTTCATAACGTAATAGTATATAATGTTATACGTCATACAGTGATGCAGTATAACGTTATTCCAGCATAACGTAGTAGTATATAACGTTATACGTCATATAGTGATGCAATATAAAGTTATACCTTATAGCGTAATAGTATATAACGTTATACGTCATATAGTGATGCAATATAACGTTATACGTCATATAGTGATGCAATAAAGCGTTATACCTGACAGCGTAAAAGTATATAACGTTATACGTCATATAGTGATGCAATATAACGTTCTACGTCATATACTGATGCAATATAATGTTACACGTCATATAGTGATGCAATATAACGTTATACCTTAGAGCGTAATAGTATATAACGTTATACGTCATATAGTGATGCAATATAACGTTATACGTCATATAGTGATGCAATAAAGCGTTATACCTTACAGCGTAATAGTATATAACGTTATACGTCATATAGTGATGCAATATAACGTTCTACGTCATATACTGATGCAATATAATGTTACACGTCATATAGTGATGCAATATAACGTTATACCTTATAGCGTAATAGTATATAACGTTATACGTCATATAGTGACGCAATATATCGTTATACCTTATAGCGTAATACTATATAACGTTATACGTCATATAGTGATGTGATACAACGTTATGCGTTATAACATATTAGTAAATAACATTATACGTCATATAGAGATGCAGTATATCGTTATACGGCATATAGTGATGCAATATAGCGTTATACGTCATATAGTGATGCAATATATCGTTATACCTTATAGCGTAATAGTATATAACGTTATACGTCATATAGTGATGCAATGTAATGTTATGCGTTATATCGTATTAGTATATAACGTTATACGTCATATAGTAATGCAATATAACGTTATACGGCATATAGTGATGCGATATAACGTTCTGCGTTATAACGTAATAGTATATAACGTTATACGTCATATAGTGATGCAATATAACGTTATACGTCCTATAGTGATGCGATATAACGTTCTGCGTTATAACATATTAGTATATAACGTGATACGTCATATAGTGATGCAATATAACGTTATACGTCCTATAGTGATGCCATATAACGTTATGCGTTATAACGTAATAGTATATAACGTTATACGTCATATAGTGATGCAATATAACGTTCTACGTCATATACTGATGCAATATAATGTTACACGTCATATAGTGATGCAATATAACGTTATACCTTATAGCGTAATAGTATATAACGTTATACGTCATATAGTGATGCAATAAAGCGTTGTACCTGACAGCGTAAAAGTATATAACGTTATACGTCATATAGTGATGCAATATAACGTTCTACGTCATATACTGATGCAATATAATGTTACACGTCATATAGTGATGCAATATAACGTTATACCTTATAGCGTAATAGTATATAACGTTATACGTCATATAGTGACGCAATATATCGTTATACCTTATAGCGTAATACTATATAACGTTATACGTCATATAGTGATGCGATACATCGTTATGCGTTATAACATATTAGTAAATAACATTCTACGTCATATAGAGATGCAGTATAACGTTATACGGCATATAGTGATGCAATATAGCGTTATACGTCATCTAGTGGTGCAATATATCGTTATACCTTATAGCGTAATAGTATATAACGTTATACGTCATATAGTGATGCAATGTAACGTTATGCTTTATATCGTATTAGTATATAACGTTATACATCATATAGTGATGCAATATAACGTTATACGTCATATAGTGATGCAATAAAGCGTTATACCTTATAGCCTAATAGTATATAACGTTATACGTCATATAGTGATGCAATGTAACGTCATACGTCATGTAGTGATGCAATATATCGTTACTCCTTATAGCGTAATAGTATACAACGTTATACGGCAAATTGTGATGCAATATAACGTTATACCTTATAGCGTAATAGTATATAACGTTATACGTCATATAGTGATGCAATATAACGTTATACGTCATACAGTGATGCAATAAAGCGTTATACCTTATAGCGTAATAGTATATAAGGTTATACGTCATATAGTGATGCGATACAACGTTATGCATTATAACATATTAGTAAATAACATTATACGTCACATAGAGATGCAGTATAACGTTATATGTCCTATAGTGATGCGATATAACGTTCTGCGTTATAACATATTAGTATATAACGTTATACGTCATATAGTGATGCAATATAACGTTATACCTTATAGCGTAATAGTATATAACGTTATACGTCATATAGTGATGCAATATAACGTTATACGTCATACAGTGATGCAATAAAGCGTTATACCTTATAGCGTAATAGTATATAAGGTTATACGTCATATAGTGATGCAATATACCGTCATACCTTATAGCGTAATAGTATATAACGTTATACGTCATATAGTGATGCGATACATCGTTATGCGTTATAACATATTAGTAAATAACATTCTACGTCATATAGAGATGCAGTATAACGTTATACGGCATATAGTGATGCAATATAGCGTTATACGTCATCTAGTGGTGCAATATATCGTTATACCTTATAGCGTAATAGTATATAACGTTATACGTCATATAGTGATGCAATGTAACGTTATGCTTTATATCGTATTAGTATATAACGTTATACATCATATAGTGATGCAATATAACGTTATACGTCATATAGTGATGCAATAAAGCGTTATACCTTATAGCCTAATAGTATATAACGTTATACGTCATATAGTGATGCAATGTAACGTCATACGTCATGTAGTGATGCAATATATCGTTACTCCTTATAGCGTAATAGTATACAACGTTATACGGCAAATTGTGATGCAATATAACGTTATACCTTATAGCGTAATAGTATATAACGTTATACGTCATATAGTGATGCAATATAACGTTATACGTCATACAGTGATGCAATAAAGCGTTATACCTTATAGCGTAATAGTATATAAGGTTATACGTCATATAGTGATGCGATACAACGTTATGCATTATAACATATTAGTAAATAACATTATACGTCACATAAAGATGCAGTATAACGTTATATGTCCTATAGTGATGCGATATAACGTTCTGCGTTATAACATATTAGTATATAACGTTATACGTCATATAGTGATGCAATATAACGTTATACCTTATAGCGTAATAGTATATAACGTTATACGTCATA
This sequence comes from Bombus affinis, assembly GCF_024516045.1. NCBI lineage: Eukaryota > Metazoa > Arthropoda > Insecta > Hymenoptera > Apidae > Bombus > Bombus affinis. The sequence goes on from NW_026109552.1 coordinate 17,790, forward strand.
TAGTGATGCAATATAACGTTATACGTCATACAGTGATGCAATAAAGCGTTATACCTTATAGCGTAATAGTATATAAGGTTATACGTCATATAGTGATGCAATATACCGTCATACCTTATAGCGTAATAGTATATAACGTTGTACGTCATATAGTGATGCAGTATAACGTTATACCTCCTATAGTGATGCCATATAACGTTATACGTTATAACGTAATAGTATTTAACGTTATACGTCATATAGTGAAGCAATATAACGTTATACGTCCTATAGTGATGCGATATAACGTTCTGCGTTATAACATATTAGTATATAACGTTATACGTCCTATAATGATGCGATATAACGTTATATGTTATAACGTAATTGTATATAACGTTATACGTCATATAGTGATGCAATATAACGTTATACGTCATATAGTGATGCAATAAAGCGTTATACCTGACAGCGTAAAAGTATATAACGTTATACGTCATATAGTGATGCAATATAACGTTCTACGTCATATACTGATGCAATATAACGTTATACGTCATATAGTGATGCAATAAAGCGTTATACCTTACAGCGTAAAAGTATATAACGTTATACGTCATATAGTGATGCAATATAACGTTATACGTCATATAGTGATGCAATATAACGTTATACGTCATACAGTGATGCAATAAAGCGTTATACCTTATAGTGTAATAGTATATAAGGTTATACGTCATATAGTGATGCAATATATCGTCATACCTTATAGCGTAATAGTATATAACGTTGTACGTCATATAGTGATGCAGTATAACGTTATACCTCCTATAGAGATGCCATATAACGTTATACGTTATAACGTAATAGTATATAACGTTATACGTCATATAGTGAAGCAATATAACGTTATACGTCCTATAGTGATGCGATATAACGTTCTGCGTTATAACATATTAGTATATAACGTTATACGTCCTATAATGATGCGATATAACGTTATATGTTATAACGTAATTGTATATAACGTTATACGTCATATAGTGATGCAATATAACGTTATACGTCCTATAGTGATGCCATATAACGTTATGCGTTATAACGTAATAGTATATGACGTTATGCGTCATAGAGTAGTGCAATATAACGTTATTACTTCATAACGTAATAGTATATAATGTTATACGTAATACAGTGATGCAATATAACGTTATTCCAGCATAACGTAGTAGTATATAACGTTATATGTCATATAGTTATGCAATGTAACGTTATACGTTATAACGTAATAGTATATAACGTTATACGTCATATAGTGATGGAATATAACATTAAACGTCCTATAGTGATGCGTTATAACGTTATATGTTATAACGTAATTGTATATAACGTTATATGTCATATAGTGATGCAATATATCGTTATACCTTATAGCGTAATAGTATATAACGTTATACGCCATATAGTGATGCAATGTAACGTTCTACGTCATATAGTGATGCAATATAACGTTATACGTCATATAGTGATGCAATAAAGCGTTATACCTTACAGCGTAAAAGTATATAACGTTATACGTCATATAGTGATGCAATATAACGTTCTACGTCATATACTGATGCAATATAATGTTACACGTCATATAGTGATGCAATATAACGATATACCTTATAGCGTAATAGTATATAACGTTATACGTCATATAGTGATGCAATAAAGCGTTATACCTTATAGCCTAATAGTATATAACGTTATACGTCATATAGTGATGCAATATAACGTCATACGTCATGTAGTGATGCAATATATCGTTATACCTTATAGCGTAATAGTATACAACGTTATACGGCAAATTGTGATGCAATATAACGTTATACCTTATAGCGTAATAGTATATAACGTTATACGTCATATAGTGATGCAATATAACGTTATACGTCATACAGTGATGCAATAAAGCGTTATACCTTATAGCGTAATAGTATATAAGGTTATACGTCATATAATGATGCGATACAACGTTATGCATTATAACATATTAGTAAATAACATTATACGTCATATAGAGATGCAGTATAACGTTATACGTCCTATAGTGATGCGATATAACGTTCTGCGTTATAACATATTAGTATATAACGTTATACGTCATATAGTGATGCAATATAACGTTATACCTTATAGCGTAATAGTATATAACGTTATACGTCATATAGTGATGCAATATAACGTTATACGTCATACAGTGATGCAATAAAGCGTTATACCTTATAGCGTAATAGTATATAAGGTTATACGTCATATAGTGATGCAATATATCGTCATACCTTATAGCGTAATAGTATATAACGTTGTACGTCATATAGTGATGCAGTATAACGTTATACCTCCTATAGTGATGCCATATAACGTTATACGTTATAACGTAATAGTATATAACGTTATACGTCATATAGTGAAGCAAAATAACGTTATACGTCCTATAGTGATGCGATATAACGTTCTGCGTTATAACATATTAGTATATAACGTTATACGTCCTATAATGATGCGATATAACGTTATATATTATAACGTAATTGTATATAACGTTATACGTCATATAGTGATGCAATATAACGTTATACGTCCTATAGTGATGCCATATAACGTTATGCGTTATAACGTAATAGTATATGACGTTATGCGTCATAGAGTAGTGCAATATAACGTTATTACTTCATAACGTAATAGTATATAATGTTATACGTAATACAGTGATGCAATATAACGTTATTCCAGCATAACGTAGTAGTATATAACGTTATATGTCATATAGTTATGCAATGTAACGTTATACGTTATAACGTAATAGTATATAACGTTATACGTCATATAGTGATGGAATATAACATTATACGTCCTATAGTGATGCGTTATAACGTTATATGTTATAACGTAATTGTATATAACGTTATATGTCATATAGTGATGCAATATATCGTTATACCTTATAGCGTAATAGTATATAACGTTATACGCCATATAGTGATGCAATGTAACGTTCTACGTCATATAGTGATGCAATATAACGTTATACGTCATATAGTGATGCAATAAAGCGTTATACCTTACAGCGTAAAAGTATATAACGTTATACGTCATATAGTGATGCAATATAACGTTCTACGTCATATACTGATGCAATATAATGTTACACGTCATATAGTGATGCAATATAACGATATACCTTATAGCGTAATAGTATATAACGTTATACGTCATATAGTGATGCAATAAAGCGTTATACCTTATAGCCTAATAGTATATAACGTTATACGTCATATAGTGATGCAATATAACGTCATACGTCATGTAGTGATGCAATATATCGTTATACCTTATAGCGTAATAGTATACAACGTTATACGGCAAATTGTGATGCAATAAAGCGTTATACCTTATAGCGTAATAGTATATAAGGTTATACGTCATATAGTGATGCAATATATCGTCATACCTTATAGCGTAATAGTATATAACGTTGTACGTCATATAGTGATGCAGTATAACGTTATACCTCCTATAGTGATGCCATATAACGTTATACGTTATAACGTAATTGTATATAACGTTATACGTCATATAGTGAAGCAATATAACGTTATACGTCCTATAGTGATGCGATATAACGTTCTGCGTTATAACATATTAGTATATAACGTTATACGTCCTATAATGATGCGATATAACGTTATATATTATAACGTAATTGTATATAACGTTATACGTCATATAGTGATGCAATATAACGTTCTACGTCATATACTGATGCAATATAATGTTACACGTCATATAGTGATGCAATATAACGATATACCTTATAGCGTAATAGTATATAACGTTATACGTCATATAGTGACGCAATATATCGTTATACCTTATAGCGTAATACTATATAACGTTATACGACATATAGTGATGCGATACAACGTTATGCGTTATAACATATTAGTAAATAACATTATACGTCATATAGAGATGCAGTATAACGTTATACGGCATATAGTGATGCAATATAGCGTTATACGTCATATAGTGATGCAATATAATGTTATACGTCATATAGTGATGCAATATATCGTTATACCTAATAGCGTAATAGTATATAACGTTATACGTCATATAGTGACGCAATATATCGTTATACCATATAGCGTAATATTATGTAACGTTATACGTCATATAGTGATGCAATATAACGTTATACGTTCTATAGTGATGCGATATAACGTTCTGCGCTATAACAAATTATACGTCATATAGTGATGCAATATGTCGTTATACCTTATAGCGTAATTGTTTATAACGTTATACGTATATAGTGATGCAATGTAACGTTATGCGTTATATCGTATTAGTATATAACGTTGTACGTCATATAGTGATGCAGTATAACGTTATACCTCCTATAGTGATGCAATATATCGTTATACCTTAGAGCGTAATAGTATATAACGTTATACGTCATATAGTGATGCAATATATCGTCATACCTTATAGCGTAGAAGTATATAACGTTATACGTCATATAGTGATGCAATATAACGTTCTACGTCATATAGTGATGCAATATAATGTTATACGTCATATAGTGATGCAATATATCGTTATACCTAATAGCGTAATAGTATATAACGTTATACGTCATATAGTGATGCAATATATCGTTATACCTTATAGCGTAGAAGTATATAACGTTATACGTCATATAGTGATGCAATATAACGTTCTACGTCATATAGTGATGCAATATAATGTTATACGTCATATAGTGATGTAATATATCGTTATACCTAATAGCGTAATAGTATATAACGTTATACGGCATATAGTGATGCAATATAACGTTATACGTCATATAGTGATGCAGTACATCCTTATACCTCATAACGTAGTAGTATATAACTTCATACGTCATATAGTGATGCAATATATCGTTATACGTTGTAGCGTAATAGTATATAACGTTATACTTCATATAGTGATGCAGTATTACGTTATACGTTATGACGTAATAGTATATATCGTTGAACGTCACGTAGTGATGCAACATATCGTTATACCTTATAGCGTAATAGTATATAACGTTGTACGTCATATAGTGATGCAATATAACGTTATACGTTCTATAGTGATGCGATATAACGTTCTGCGCTATAACAAATTAGAATATAACGTTATACGTCATATAGTGATGCAATATGTCGTTATACCTTATAGCGTAATTGTTTATAACGTTATACGTATATAGTGATGCAATGTAACGTTATGCGTTATATCGTATTAGTATATAACGTTGTACGTCATATAGTGATGCAGTATAACGTTATACCTCCTATAGTGATGCAATATATCGTTATACCTTAGAGCGTAATAGTATATAACGTTATACGTCATATAGTGATGCAATATATCGTCATACCTTATAGCGTAATAGTATATAACGTTGTACGTCATATAGTGATGCAGTATAACGTTATACCTCCTATAGTGATGCAATATATCGTTATACCTTAGAGCGTAATAGTATATAACGTTATACGTCATATAGTGATGCAATATAACGTTGTACGTCATATAGTGATGCAATAAAGCGTTATACCTTACAGCGTAATAGTATATAACGTTATACGTCATATAGTGATGCAATATAACGTTCTACGTCATATACTGATGCAATATAATGTTACACGTCATATAGTGATGCAATATAACGTTATACCTTATAGCGTAATAGTATATAACGTTATACGTCATATAGTGACGCAATATATCGTTATACCTTATAGCGTAATTCTATATAACGTTATACGTCATATAGAGATGCAGTATATCGTTATACGGCATATAGTGATGCAATATAGCGTTATACGTCATATAGTGATGCAATATATCGTTATACCTTATAGCGTAATAGTATATAACGTTATACGTCATATAGTGATGCAATGTAACGTTATGCGTTATATCGTATTAGTATATAACGTTATACGTCATATAGTGATGCAATATAACGTTATACGGCATATAGTGATGCGATATAACGTTCTGCGTTATAACGTAATAGTATATAACGTTATACGTCATATAGTGATGCAATGTAACGTTATGCGTTATAACGTATTAGTATATAACGTGATACGTCATATAGTGATGCAATATAACGTTATACGTCCTATAGTGATGCCATATAACGTTATGCGTTATAACGTAATAGTATATAACGTTATACGTCATAGAGTGGTGCAATATAACGTTATTACTTCATAACGTAGTAGTATATAATGTTATACGTCATACAGTGATGCAGTATAACGTTATTCCAGCATAACGTAGTAGTATATAACGTTATACGTCATATAGTGATGCAATATAAAGTTATACCTTATAGCGTAATAGTATATAACGTTATACGTCATATAGTGATGCAATATAACGTTTTACGTCATATAGTGATGCAATAAAGCGTTATACCTTACAGCGTAAAAGTATATAACGTTATACGTCATATAGTGATGCAATATAACGTTCTACGTCATATACTGATGCAATATAATGTTACACGTCATATAGTGATGCAATATAACGTTATACCTTATAGCGTAATAGTATATAACGTTATACGTCATATAGTGACTCAATATATCTTTATACCTTATAGCGTAATACTATATAACGTTATACGTCATATAGTGATGCGATACAACGTTATGCGATATAACATATTAGTAAATAACATTATACGTCATATAGAGATGCAGTATAACGTTATACGGCATATAGTGATGCAATATAGCGTTATACGTCATATAGTGATGCAATATATCGTTATACCTTATAGCGTAATAGTATATAACGTTATACGTCATATAGTGATGCAATGTAACGTTATGCGTTATATCGTATTAGTATATAACGTTATACATCATATAGTGATGCAATATAACGTTATACGCCATATAGTGATGCAATAAAGCGTTATACCTTATAGCCTAATAGTATATAACGTTATACGTCATATAGTGATGCAATGTAACGTCATACGTCATGTAGTGATGCAATATATCGTTACTCCTTATAGCGTAATAGTATACAACGTTATACGGCAAATTGTGATGCAATATAACGTTATACCTTATAGCGTAATAGTATATAACGTTATACGTCATATAGTGATGCAATATAACGTTATACGTCATACAGTGATGCAATAAAGCGTTATACCTTATAGCGTAATAGTATATAAGGTTATACGTCATATAGTGATGCGATACAACGTTATGCATTATAACATATTAGTAAATAACATTATACGTCATATAGAGATGCAGTATAACGTTATATGTCCTATAGTGATGCGATATAACGTTCTGCGTTATAACATATTAGTATATAACGTTATACGTCATATAGTGATGCAATATAACGTTATACCTTATAGCGTAATAGTATATAACGTTATACGTCATATAGTGATGCAATATAACGTTATACGTCATACAGTGATGCAATAAAGCGTTATACCTTATAGCGTAATAGTATATAAGGTTATACGTCATATAGTGATGCAATATATCGTCATACCTTATAGCGTAATAGTATATAACGTTGTACGTCATATAGTGATGCAGTATAACGTTATACCTCCTATAGTGATGCCATATAACGTTATACGTTATAACGTAATAGTATATAACGTTATACGTCATATAGTGAAGCAATATAACGTTATACGTCCTATAGTGATGCGATATAACGTTCTGCGTTATAACATATTAGTATATAACGTTATACGTCCTATAATGATGCGATATAACGTTATATGTTATAACGTAATTGTATATAACGTTATACGTCATATAGTGATGCAATATAACGTTATACGTCATATAGTGATGCAATAAAGCGTTATACCTGACAGCGTAAAAGTATATAACGTTATACGTCATATAGTGATGCAATATAACGTTCTACGTCATATACTGATGCAATATAATGTTACACGTCATATAGTGATGCAATATAACGTTATACCTTATAGCGTAATAGTATATAACGTTATACGTCATATAGTGATGCAATATAACGTTATACGTCATATAGTGATGCAATAAAGCGTTATACCTGACAGCGTAAAAGTATATAACGTTATACGTCATATAGTGATGCAATATAACGTTCTACGTCATATACTGATGCAATATAATGTTACACGTCATATAGTGATGCAATATAACGTTATACCTTATAGCGTAATAGTATATAACGTTATACGTCATATAGTGACGCAATATATCGTTATACCTTATAGCGTAATACTATATAACGTTATACGTCATATAGTGATGCGATACATCGTTATGCGTTGTAACATATTAGTAAATAACATTCTACGTCATATAGAGATGCAGTATAACGTTATACGGCATATAGTGATGCAATATAGCGTTATACGTCATCTAGTGGTGCAATATATCGTTATACCTTATAGCGTAATAGTATATAACGTTATACGTCATATAGTGATGCAATGTAACGTTATGCGTTATATCGTATTAGTATATAACGTTATACGTCATATAGTGATGCAATATAACGTTATACGTCATATAGTGATGCAATAAAGCGTTATACCTTATAGCCTAATAGTATATAACGTTATACGTCATATAGTGATGCAATGTAACGTCATACGTCATGTAGTGATGCAATATATCGTTACTCCTTATAGCGTAATAGTATACAACGTTATACGGCAAATTGTGATGCAATATAACGTTATACCTTATAGCGTAATAGTATATAACGTTATACGTCATATAGTGATGCAATATAACGTTATACGTCATACAGTGATGCAATAAAGCGTTATACCTTATAGCGTAATAGTATATAAGGTTATACGTCATATAGTGATGCGATACAACGTTATGCATTATAACATATTAGTAAATAACATTATACGTCATATAGAGATGCAGTATAACGTTATACGTCCTATAGTGATGCGATATAACGTTCTGCGTTATAACATATTAGTATATAACGTTATACGTCATATAGTGATGCAATATAACGTTATACCTTATAGCGTAATAGTATATAACGTTATACGTCATATAGTGATGTAATATAACGTTATACGTCATACAGTGATGCAATAAAGCGTTATACCTTATAGTGTAATAGTATATAAGGTTATACGTCATATAGTGATGCAATATATCGTCATACCTTATAGCGTAATAGTATATAACGTTGTACGTCATATAGTGATGCAGTATAACGTTATACCTCCTATAGTGATGCCATATAACGTTATACGTTATAACGTAATAGTATATAACGTTATACGTCATATAGTGAAGCAATATAACGTTATACGTCCTATAGTGATGCGATATAACGTTCTGCGTTATAACATATTAGTATATAACGTTATACGTCCTATAATGATGCGATATAACGTTATATGTTATAACGTAATTGTATATAACGCTATACGCCATATAGTGACGCAATATAACGTTATACGTCCTATAGTGATGCCATATAACGTTATGCGTTATAACGTAATAGTATATGACGTTATGCGTCATAGAGTAGTGCAATATAACGTTATTACTTCATAACGTAATAGTATATAATGTTATACGTAATACAGTGATGCAATATAACGTTATTCCAGCATAACGTAGTAGTATATAACGTTATATGTCATATAGTTATGCAATGTAACGTTATACGTTATAACGTAATAGTATATAACGTTATACGTCATATAGTGATGGAATATAACATTATACGTCCTATAGTGATGCGTTATAACGTTATATGTTATAACGTAATTGTATATAACGTTATATGTCATATAGTGATGCAATATATCGTTATACCTTATAGCGTAATAGTATATAACGTTATACGCCATATAGTGATGCAATGTAACGTTCTACGTCATATAGTGATGCAATATAACGTTATACGTCATATAGTGATGCAATAAAGCGTTATACCTTACAGCGTAAAAGTATATAACGTTATACGTCATATAGTGATGCAATATAACGTTCTACGTCATATACTGATGCAATATAATGTTACACGTCATATAGTGATGCAATATAACGATATACCTTATAGCGTAATAGTATATAACGTTATACGTCATATAGTGATGCAATAAAGCGTTATACCTTATAGCCTAATAGTATATAACGTTATACGTCATGTAGTGATGCAATATAACGTCATACGTCATGTAGTGATGCAATATATCGTTATACCTTATAGCGTAATAGTATACAACGTTATACGGCAAATTCTGATGCAATATAACGTTATACCTTATAGCGTAATAGTATATAACGTTATACGTCATATAGTGATGCAATATAACGTTATACGTCATACAGTGATGCAATAAAGCGTTATACCTTATAGCGTAATAGTATATAAGGTTATACGTCATATAGTGATGCGATACAACGTTATGCATTATAACATATTAGTAAATAACATTATACGTCATATAGAGATGCAGTATAACGTTATACGTCCTATAGTGATGCGATATAACGTTCTGCGTTATAACATATTAGTATATAACGTTATACGTCATATAGTGATGCAATATAACGTTATACCTTATAGCGTAATAGTATATAACGTTATACGTCATATAGTGATGTAATATAACGTTATACGTCATACAGTGATGCAATAAAGCGTTATACCTTATAGTGTAATAGTATATAAGGTTATACGTCATATAGTGATGCAATATATCGTCATACCTTATAGCGTAATAGTATATAACGTTGTACGTCATATAGTGATGCAGTATAACGTTATACCTCCTATAGTGATGCCATATAACGTTATACGTTATAACGTAATAGTATATAACGTTATACGTCATATAGTGAAGCAATATAACGTTATACGTCCTATAGTGATGCGATATAACGTTCTGCGTTATAACATATTAGTATATAACGTTATACGTCCTATAATGATGCGATATAACGTTATATGTTATAACGTAATTGTATATAACGCTATACGCCATATAGTGACGCAATATAACGTTATACGTCCTATAGTGATGCCATATAACGTTATGCGTTATAACGTAATAGTATATGACGTTATGCGTCATAGAGTAGTGCAATATAACGTTATTACTTCATAACGTAATAGTATATAATGTTATACGTAATACAGTGATGCAATATAACGTTATTCCAGCATAACGTAGTAGTATATAACGTTATATGTCATATAGTTATGCAATGTAACGTTATACGTTATAACGTAATAGTATATAACGTTATACGTCATATAGTGATGGAATATAACATTATACGTCCTATAGTGATGCGTTATAACGTTATATGTTATAACGTAATTGTATATAACGTTATATGTCATATAGTGATGCAATATATCGTTATACCTTATAGCGTAATAGTATATAACGTTATACGCCATATAGTGATGCAATGTAACGTTCTACGTCATATAGTGATGCAATATAACGTTATACGTCATATAGTGATGCAATAAAGCGTTATACCTTACAGCGTAAAAGTATATAACGTTATACGTCATATAGTGATGCAATATAACGTTCTACGTCATATACTGATGCAATATAATGTTACACGTCATATAGTGATGCAATATAACGATATACCTTATAGCGTAATAGTATATAACGTTATACGTCATATAGTGATGCAATAAAGCGTTATACCTTATAGCCTAATAGTATATAACGTTATACGTCATGTAGTGATGCAATATAACGTCATACGTCATGTAGTGATGCAATATATCGTTATACCTTATAGCGTAATAGTATACAACGTTATACGGCAAATTCTGATGCAATATAACGTTATACCTTATAGCGTAATAGTATATAACGTTATACGTCATATAGTGATGCAATATAACGTTATACGTCATACAGTGATGCAATAAAGCGTTATACCTTATAGCGTAATAGTATATAAGGTTATACGTCATATAGTGATGCGATACAACGTTATGCATTATAACATATTAGTAAATAACATTATACGTCATATAGAGATGCAGTATAACGTTATACGTCCTATAGTGATGCGATATAACGTTCTGCGTTATAACATATTAGTATATAACGTTATACGTCATATAGTGATGCAATA
>NW_026109553.1:0-29995 GCF_024516045.1 Bombus affinis
AACGATCACAATTTCCAAGTTATACATATACCTTATATTGCCTTGCATATATTTCGTGTCATTACCTAATTTAGTCAGCCATTTCTGACATCACATTGCACTGTAGTATGCGGAAATAGAACCATTTATGTGATACTATTCATAAACTGTAAACATTTGTCAGTAGGCAATAGCATAAAGACTTCCGGCTCCTCGGGCTGGTGCGAATGTTTCAAAGTCCGTATGTGCCAAACCGTTGGTTTGTGACGCACGATTACGCGTCTCTCGATCGCTGCGCTCGCTCGAAAGCTATAGCCTAACCAATAACCAATCCATCTTGCGTTCATTATTCGATATGGTGGCGACATATTTCGAATTTGCGAACGTGTCGGATCGGTTGTGAGGTTGGACTAAATTTTTACAAGCGAGCGGAGCGAGCGAGCAACGATCACAATTTCCAAGTTATACATATACCTTATATTGCCTTGCATATATTTCGTGTCATTACCTAATTTAGTCACCCATTTCTGACATCACATTGCACTGTAGTATGCGGAAATAGAACCATTTATGTGATACTATTCATAAACTGTAAACATTTGTCAGTAGGCAATAGCATAAAGACTTCCGGCTCCTCCGGCTGGTGCGAATATTTCAATGTCCGTATGTGCCAAACCGTTGGTTTGTGACACACCTTTACGCGTCTCACGCTCGCTGCGGTCGCTCGAAAACTATAGCCTAACCTAAAACCAATCCATCTTGCGTTCATTATTCGATATGGTGGCGACATATTTCGAATTTGCGAACGTGTCGGATCGGTTGTGAGGTTGGACTAGATTTTTACGAGCGAGCGGAGCGAGCGAGCAACGGTCACAATTTCCAAGCTGTACATATACCTTATATTGCCTTGCATGTATTTCGCGTTAGTACCTAATTTTGTCAGCCATTTCGGACATCACATTGCACTGTACTATGTGGAAATAGTACTATTTATGTGAAACTACTGGTAAACTGTATACATTTGTCAGTGGGCAATAGGATAGAGACTTCCGGCTCCTCGGGCTGGTGCGAATGTTTCAGTGTCCGTATGTGCCAAACCGTTGGTTTGTGACACACCATTACGCGTCTCTCGATCGCTGCGCTCGCTCGAAAGCTATAGCCTAACCTATAAACCAATCCATCTTGCGTTCATTATTCGATATGGCGGCGACATATTTCGAATTTGCGAACGTGTCGGATCGGTTGTGAGGTTGGACTAGATTTTTACGAGCGAGCGGAGCGAGCGAGCAACGGTCACAATTTCCAAGCTGTACATATACCTTATATGGCCTTGCATATATTTCGTGTTATTACCTAATTTTGTCAGCCATTTGGGACATCACATTGCACTGTAGTATGCGGAAACAGAACCATTTATGTGATACTATTCATAAACTGTATACATTTGTCAGTAGGCAATAGGATAATGACTTCCGGCTCCTCGGGCTGGTGCGAATATTACAATCTCCGTTTGTGCCAAACCGTTGGATTGTGACACACATTTACGCGTCTCACGCTCGTTGCGGTCGCTCGAAAACTATAGCCTAACCTAAAACCAATCGACCTTGCGTTCATTATTCGATATGGTGGCGACATATTTCGAATTTGCGAACGTGTCGGATCGGTTGTGAGGTTGGACTAGATTTCTACGAGCGAGCGGAGCGAGGGAGCAGCGATCACAATTTCCAAGCTATAGAAATACCTTATATTGCCTTGCATATATTTCGTGTTATTACCTAATTTTGTCAGCCATTTCGGACATCACATTGCACTGTACTATGTGGAAATAGTACTATTTATGTGAAGTTATTCATAAACTGTAAACATTTGTCAGTAGGCAATAGGATAAAGACTTCCGGCTCCTCGGGCTGGTGCGAATATTTCAATGTCCGTTAGTGCCAAACCGTTGGATTGTGACACAACTTTCCCCGTCCCTCGCTCGCCGTGCTGGCTCGAAAACTACAGCCTAACCTGAAACCAATCCATCTTGCGTTCATTATTCGATATGGCGGCGACATATTTTGAATTTGCGAACGTGTCGGATCGGTTGTGAGGTTGGACTAGATTTTAACGAGCGAGCGGAGCGAGCGAGCAACGGTCACAATTTCCAAGCTGTACATATACCTTATATTGCCTTGCATGTATTTCGCGGTAGTACCTAACTTTGTCAGCCTTTGCAGACATCACATTGCACTAAACTATGAGGAAATAGTACTATTTATGTGAAACTATTGGTAAACTGTAAACATTTGTCAGTAGGCAATAGGATAAAGACTTCCGGCTCCTCGGGCTGGTGCGAATATTTCAATGTCCGTTAGTGCCAAACCGTTGGATTGTGACACAACTTTCCCCGTCCCTCGCTCGCCGTGCTCGCTCGAAAACTACAGCCTAACCTAAAACCAATCCATCTTGCGTTCATTATTCGATATGGCGGCGACATATTTCGAATTTGCGAACGTGTCGGATCGGTTGTGAGGTTGGACTAGATTTTTTACGAGCGAGCGGAGCGAGCGAGCAACGATCACAATTTCCAAGTTATACATATACCTTATATTGCCTTGCATATATTTCGTGTCATTACCTAATTTAGTCAGCCATTTCTGACATCACATTGCACTGTAGTATGCGGAAATAGAACCATTTATGTGATACTATTCATAAACTGTAAACATTTGTCAGTAGGCAATAGCATAAAGACTTCCGTCTCCTCCGGCTGGTGCGAATATTTCAATGTCCGTATGTGCCAAACCGTTGGTTTGTGACACACCTTTACGCGTCTCACGCTCGCTGCGGTCGCTCGAAAACTATAGCCTAACCTAAAACCAATCCATCTTGCGTTCATTAGTCGATATGGTGGCGACATATTTCGAATTTGCGAACGTGTCGGATCGGTTGTGAGGTTGGACTAGATTTTTACTAGCGAGCGGAGCGAGCGAGCAACGGTCACAATTTCCAAGCTGTACATATACCTTATATTGCCTTGCATGTATTTCGCGTTAGTACCTAATTTTGTCAGCCATTTCGGACATCACATTGCACTGTACTATGTGGAAATAGTACTATTTATGTGAAACTACTGGTAAACTGTATACATTTGTCAGTAGGCAATAGGATAAAGACCTACGGCTCCTCCGGCTGGTGCGAATATTTCAATGTCCGTATGCGCCAAACCGTTGGTTTGTGACACACCTTTACGCGTCTCACGCTCGCTGCGGTCGCTCGAAAACTATAGCCTAACCTAAAACCAATCCATCTTGCGTTCATTATTCGATATGGTGGCGACATATTTCGAATTTGCGAACATGTCGGATCGGTTGTGAGGTTGGACTAAATTTTTACAAGCGAGCGGAGCGAGCGAGCAACGATCACAATTTCCAAGTTATACATATACCTTATATTGCCTTGCATATATTTCGTGTCATTACCTAATTTAGTCAGCCATTTCTGACATCACATTGCACTGTAGTATGCGGAAATAGAACCATTTATGTGATACTATTCATAAACTGTAAACATTTGTCAGTAGGCAATAGGATAAAGACTTCCGGCTCCTCGGGCTGGTGCGAATATTTCAATGTCCGTTAGTGCCAAACCGTTGGATTGTGACACAACTTTCCCCGTCCCTCGCTCGCCGTGCTCGCTCGAAAACTACAGCCTAACCTAAAACCAATCCATCTTGCGTTCATTATTCGATATGGCGGCGACATATTTCGAATTTGCGAAAGTGTCGGATCGGTTGTGAGGTTGGACTAAATTTTTACAAGCGAGCGGAGCGAGCGAGCAACGATCACAATTTCCAAGTTATACATATACCTTATATTGCCTTGCATATATTTCGTGTCATTACCTAATTTAGTCAGCCATTTCTGACATCACATTGCACTGTAGTATGCGGAAATAGAACCATTTATGTGATACTATTCATAAACTGTAAACATTTGTCAGTAGGCAATAGCATAAAGACTTCCGGCTCCTCCGGCTGGTGCGAATATTTCAATGTCCGTATGTGCCAAACCGTTGGTTTGTGACACACCTTTACGCGTCTCACGCTCGCTGCGGTCGCTCGAAAACTATAGCCTAACCTAAAACCAATCCATCTTGCGTTCATTATTCGATATGGTGGCGACATATTTCGAATTTGCGAACGTGTCGGATCGGTTGTGAGGTTGGACTAGATTTTTACGAGCGAGCGGAGCGAGCGAGCAACGGTCACAATTTCCAAGCTGTACATATACCTTATATTGCCTTGCATGTATTTCGCGTTAGTACCTAATTTTGTCAGCCATTTCGGACATCACATTGCACTGTACTATGTGGAAATAGTACTATTTATGTGAATCTACTGGTAAACTGTATACATTTGTCAGTAGGCAATAGGATAAAGACCTACGGCTCCTCCGGCTGGTGCGAATATTTCAATGTCCGTATGCGCCAAACCGTTGGTTTGTGACACACCTTTACGCGTCTCACGCTCGCTGCGGTCGCTCGAAAACTATAGCCTAACCTAAAACCAATCCATCTTGCGTTCATTATTCGATATGGTGGCGACATATTTCGAATTTGCGAACATGTCGGATCGGTTGTGAGGTTGGACTAAATTTTTACAAGCGAGCGGAGCGAGCGAGCAACGATCACAATTTCCAAGTTATACATATACCTTATATTGCCTTGCATATATTTCGTGTCATTACCTAATTTAGTCAGCCATTTCTGACATCACATTGCACTGTAGTATGCGGAAATAGAACCATTTATGTGATACTATTCATAAACTGTAAACATTTGTCAGTAGGCAATAGCATAAAGACTTCCGGCTCCTCGGGCTGGTGCGAATGTTTCAAAGTCCGTATGTGCCAAACCGTTGGTTTGTGACGCACGATTACGCGTCTCTCGATCGCTGCGCTCGCTCGAAAGCTATAGCCTAACCAATAACCAATCCATCTTGCGTTCATTATTCGATATGGTGGCGACATATTTCGAATTTGCGAACGTGTCGGATCGGTTGTGAGGTTGGACTAAATTTTTACAAGCGAGCGGAGCGAGCGAGCAACGATCACAATTTCCAAGTTATACATATACCTTATATTGCCTTGCATATATTTCGTGTCATTACCTAATTTAGTCAGCCATTTCTGACATCACATTGCACTGTAGTATGCGGAAATAGAACCATTTATGTGATACTATTCATAAACTGTAAACATTTGTCAGTAGGCAATAGCATAAAGACTTCCGGCTCCTCGGGCTGGTGCGAATGTTTCAAAGTCCGTATGTGCCAAACCGTTGGTTTGTGACGCACGATTACGCGTCTCTCGATCGCTGCGCTCGCTCGAAAGCTATAGCCTAACCAATAACCAATCCATCTTGCGTTCATTATTCGATATGGTGGCGACATATTTCGAATTTGCGAACGTGTCGGATCGGTTGTGAGGTTGGACTAAATTTTTACAAGCGAGCGGAGCGAGCGAGCAACGATCACAATTTCCAAGTTATACATATACCTTATATTGCCTTGCATATATTTCGTGTCATTACCTAATTTAGTCACCCATTTCTGACATCACATTGCACTGTAGTATGCGGAAATAGAACCATTTATGTGATACTATTCATAAACTGTAAACATTTGTCAGTAGGCAATAGCATAAAGACTTCCGGCTCCTCCGGCTGGTGCGAATATTTCAATGTCCGTATGTGCCAAACCGTTGGTTTGTGACACACCTTTACGCGTCTCACGCTCGCTGCGGTCGCTCGAAAACTATAGCCTAACCTAAAACCAATCCATCTTGCGTTCATTATTCGATATGGTGGCGACATATTTCGAATTTGCGAACGTGTCGGATCGGTTGTGAGGTTGGACTAGATTCTTACGAGCGAGCGGAGCGAGCGAGCAACGGTCACAATTTCCAAGCTGTACATATACCTTATATTGCCTTGCATGTATTTCGCGTTAGTACCTAATTTTGTCAGCCATTTCGGACATCACATTGCACTGTACTATGTGGAAATAGTACTATTTATGTGAAACTACTGGTAAACTGTATACATTTGTCAGTGGGCAATAGGATAGAGACTTCCGGCTCCTCGGGCTGGTGCGAATGTTTCAGTGTCCGTATGTGCCAAACCGTTGGTTTGTGACACACCATTACGCGTCTCTCGATCGCTGCGCTCGCTCGAAAGCTATAGCCTAACCTATAACCAATCCATCTTGCGTTCATTATTCGATATGGCGGCGACATATTTCGAATTTGCGAACGTGTCGGATCGGTTGTGAGGTTGGACTAGATTTTTACGAGCGAGCGGAGCGAGCGAGCAACGGTCACAATTTCCAAGCTGTACATATACCTTATATGGCCTTGCATATATTTCGTGTTATTACCTAATTTTGTCAGCCATTTGGGACATCACATTGCACTGTAGTATGCGGAAATAGAACCATTTATGTGATACTATTCATAAACTGTATACATTTGTCAGTAGGCAATAGGATAATGACTTCCGGCTCCTCGGGCTGGTGCGAATATTACAATCTCCGTTTGTGCCAAACCGTTGGATTGTGACACACATTTACGCGTCTCACGCTCGTTGCGGTCGCTCGAAAACTATAGCCTAACCTAAAACCAATCGACCTTGCGTTCATTATTCGATATGGTGGCGACATATTTCGAATTTGCGAACGTGTCGGATCGGTTGTGAGGTTGGACTAGATTTTAACGAGCGAGCGGAGCGAGCGAGCAACGGTCACAATTTCCAAGCTGTACATATACCTTATATTGCCTTGCATGTATTTCGCGGTAGTACCTAATTTTGTCAGCCTTTGCAGACATCACATTGCACTAAACTATGAGGAAATAGTACTATTTATGTGAAACTATTGGTAAACTGTAAACATTTGTCAGTAGGCAATAGGATAAAGACCTACGGCTCCTCCGGCTGGTGCGAATATTTCAATGTCCGTATGCGCCAAACCGTTGGTTTGTGACACACATTTACGAGTCTCACACTCGCTGCGGTCGCTCGAAAACTACAGCCTAACCTAAAACCAATCCATCTTGCGTACATTATTCGATATGGTGGCGACATATTTCGAATTTGCGAACATGTCGGATCGGTTGTGAGGTTGGACTAGATTTTTACGAGCGAGCGGAGCGAGCGAGCAACGGTCACAATTTCCAAGCTGTACATATACCTTATATTGCCTTGCATGTATTTCGCGTTAGTACCTAATTTTGTCAGCCATTTCGGACATCACATTGCACTGTACTATGTGGAAATAGTACTATTTATGTGAAACTACTGGTAAACTGTATACATTTGTCAGTAGGCAATAGGATAAAGACCTACGGCTCCTCCGGCTGGTGCGAATATTTCAATGTCCGTATGCGCCAAACCGTTGGTTTGTGACACACCTTTACGCGTCTCACGCTCGCTGCGGTCGCTCGAAAACTATAGCCTAACCTAAAACCAATCCATCTTGCGTTCATTATTCGATATGGTGGCGACATATTTCGAATTTGCGAACATGTCGGATCGGTTGTGAGGTTGGACTAAATTTTTACAAGCGAGCGGAGCGAGCGAGCAACGATCACAATTTCCAAGTTATACATATACCTTATATTGCCTTGCATATATTTCGTGTCATTACCTAATTTAGTCAGCCATTTCTGACATCACATTGCACTGTAGTATGCGGAAATAGAACCATTTATGTGATACTATTCATAAACTGTAAACATTTGTCAGTAGGCAATAGCATAAAGACTTCCGGCTCCTCGGGCTGGTGCGAATGTTTCAAAGTCCGTATGTGCCAAACCGTTGGTTTGTGACGCACGATTACGCGTCTCTCGATCGCTGCGCTCGCTCGAAAGCTATAGCCTAACCAATAACCAATCCATCTTGCGTTCATTATTCGATATGGTGGCGACATATTTCGAATTTGCGAACGTGTCGGATCGGTTGTGAGGTTGGACTAAATTTTTACAAGCGAGCGGAGCGAGCGAGCAACGATCACAATTTCCAAGTTATACATATACCTTATATTGCCTTGCATATATTTCGTGTCATTACCTAATTTAGTCACCCATTTCTGACATCACATTGCACTGTAGTATGCGGAAATAGAACCATTTATGTGATACTATTCATAAACTGTAAACATTTGTCAGTAGGCAATAGCATAAAGACTTCCGGCTCCTCGGGCTGGTGCGAATGTTTCAAAGTCCGTATGTGCCAAACCGTTGGTTTGTGACGCACGATTACGCGTCTCTCGATCGCTGCGCTCGCTCGAAAGCTATAGCCTAACCAATAACCAATCCATCTTGCGTTCATTATTCGATATGGTGGCGACATATTTCGAATTTGCGAACGTGTCGGATCGGTTGTGAGGTTGGACTAAATTTTTACAAGCGAGCGGAGCGAGCGAGCAACGATCACAATTTCCAAGTTATACATATACCTTATATTGCCTTGCATATATTTCGTGTCATTACCTAATTTAGTCACCCATTTCTGACATCACATTGCACTGTAGTATGCGGAAATAGAACCATTTATGTGATACTATTCATAAACTGTAAACATTTGTCAGTAGGCAATAGCATAAAGACTTCCGGCTCCTCCGGCTGGTGCGAATATTTCAATGTCCGTATGTGCCAAACCGTTGGTTTGTGACACACCTTTACGCGTCTCACGCTCGCTGCGGTCGCTCGAAAACTATAGCCTAACCTAAAACCAATCCATCTTGCGTTCATTATTCGATATGGTGGCGACATATTTCGAATTTGCGAACGTGTCGGATCGGTTGTGAGGTTGGACTAGATTTTTACGAGCGAGCGGAGCGAGCGAGCAACGGTCACAATTTCCAAGCTGTACATATACCTTATATTGCCTTGCATGTATTTCGCGTTAGTACCTAATTTTGTCAGCCATTTCGGACATCACATTGCACTGTACTATGTGGAAATAGTACTATTTATGTGAAACTACTGGTAAACTGTATACATTTGTCAGTGGGCAATAGGATAGAGACTTCCGGCTCCTCGGGCTGGTGCGAATGTTTCAGTGTCCGTATGTGCCAAACCGTTGGTTTGTGACACACCATTACGCGTCTCTCGATCGCTGCGCTCGCTCGAAAGCTATAGCCTAACCTATAACCAATCCATCTTGCGTTCATTATTCGATATGGCGGCGACATATTTCGAATTTGCGAACGTGTCGGATCGGTTGTGAGGTTGGACTAGATTTTTACGAGCGAGCGGAGCGAGCGAGCAACGGTCACAATTTCCAAGCTGTACATATACCTTATATGGCCTTGCATATATTTCGTGTTATTACCTAATTTTGTCAGCCATTTGGGACATCACATTGCACTGTAGTATGCGGAAATAGAACCATTTATGTGATACTATTCATAAACTGTATACATTTGTCAGTAGGCAATAGGATAATGACTTCCGGCTCCTCGGGCTGGTGCGAATATTACAATCTCCGTTTGTGCCAAACCGTTGGATTGTGACACACATTTACGCGTCTCACGCTCGTTGCGGTCGCTCGAAAACTATAGCCTAACCTAAAACCAATCGACCTTGCGTTCATTATTCGATATGGTGGCGACATATTTCGAATTTGCGAACGTGTCGGATCGGTTGTGAGGTTGGACTAGATTTCTACGAGCGAGCGGAGCGAGCGAGCAACGATCACAATTTCCAAGCTATAGATATACCTTATATTGCCTTGCATATATTTCGTGTTATTACCTAATTTTGTCAGCCGCTTCGGACATCACATTGCACTGTACTATGTGGAAATAGTACTATTTATGTGAAGTTATTCATAAACTGTAAACATTTGTCAGTAGGCAATAGGATAAAGACTTCCGGCTCCTCGGGCTGGTGCGAATATTTCAATGTCCGTTAGTGCCAAACCGTTGGATTGTGACACAACTTTCCCCGTCCCTCGCTCGCCGTGCTGGCTCGAAAACTACAGCCTAACCTGAAACCAATCCATCTTGCGTACATTATTCGATATGGTGGCGACATATTTCGAATTTGCGAACATGTCGGATCGGTTGTGAGGTTGGACTAAATTTTTACGAGCGAGCGGAGCGAGCGAGCAACGATCACAATTTCCAAGTTATACATATACCTTATGTTGCCTTGCATATATTTCGTGTCATTACCTAATTTAGTCAGCCATTTCTGACATCACATTGCACTGTAGTATGCGGAAATAGAACCATTTATGTGATACTATTCATAAACTGTAAACATTTGTCAGTAGGCAATAGCATAAAGACTTCCGGCTCCTCGGGCTGGTGCGAATGTTTCAATGTCCGTATGTGCTAAACCGTTGGTTTGTGACACACAATTACGCGTCTCTCGATCGCTGCGTTTGCTCGAAAGCTATAGCCTAACCAATAACCAATCCATCTTGCGTTCATTATTCGATATGGTGGCGACATATTTCAAATTTGCGAACGTGTCGGATCGGTTGTGAGGTTGGACTAGATTTTTACGAGCGAGCGGAGCGAGCGAGCAGCGATCACAATTTCCAAGCTATACATATACCTTATATTGCCTTGCACATATTTCGTGTTAGTACCTAATTTTGTCAGCCATTTCGGACGTCACATTGCACTGTACTATGAGGAAATAGTACTATTTATGTGAAGTTATTCATAAACTGTAAACATTTGTCAGTAGGCAATAGGATAAAGACTTCCGGCTCCTCGGGCTGGTGCGAATATTTCAATGTCCGTTAGTGCCAAACCGTTGAATTGTGACACAACTTTCCCCGTCCCTCGCTCGCCGTGCTCGCTCGAAAACTATAGCCTAACCTAAAACCAATCCATCTTGCGTTCATTATTCGATATGGCGGCGACATATTTCGAATTGGCGAACGTGTCGGAACGGTTGTGAGGTTGGACTAGATTTTTACGAGCGAGCGGAGCGAGCGAGCAACGGTCACAATTTCCAAGCTGTACATATACCTTATATGGCCTTGCATATATTTCGTGTTATTACCTAATTTTGTCAGCTTGGGACATCACATTGCACTGTGGTATGTGGGAATAGTACTATTTATGTGAAACTATTGGTAAACTGTATACATTTGTCAGTAGGCAATAGGATAAAGACTTCCGGCTCCTCGGGCTGGTGCGAATATTTCAATGTCCGTATGTGCCAAACCGTTGGATTAGTGACACACCTTCACTGCGTCTCTCGCTCGCGGCGCTCGCTCGAAAACTATAGCCTAACCTAAAACCAGTCCATCTTGCGTTCATTATTCGATATGAGTGGCGACATATTTCGAATTTGCGAACGTGTCGGATCGGTTGTGAGGTTGGACTAAATTTTTTCGAGCGAGCGGAGCGAGCGAGCAACGGTCACAATTTCCAAGCTATACATATACCATATATTGTCTTGCATATATTTCGTGTCATTACCTAATTTAGTCAGCCATTTCTGACATCACATTGCACTGTAGTATGCGGAAATAGAACCATTTATGTGATACTATTCATAAACTGTAAACATTTGTCAGTAGGCAATAGCATAAAGACTTCCGGCTCCTCGGGCTGGTGCGAATGTTTCAATGTCCGTATGTGCCAAACCGTTGGTTTGTGACACACAATTACGCGTCTCTCGATCGCTGCGCTTGCTCGAAAGCTATAGCCTAACCAATAACCAATCCATCTTGCGTTCATTATTCGATATGGTGGCGACATATTTCAAATTTGCGAACGTGTCGGATCGGTTGTGAGGTTGGACTAGATTTTTACAAGCGAGCGGAGCGAGCGAGCAGCGATCACAATTTCCAAGCTATACATATACCTTATATTGCCTTGCACATATTTCGTGTTAGTACCTAATTTTGTCAGCCATTTCGGACGTCACATTGCACTGTACTATGAGGAAATAGTACTATTAATGTGAAACTATTGGTAAACTGTAAACATTTGTTAGTAGGCAATAGGATAAAGACCTACGGCTCCTCCGGCTGGTGCGAATATTTCAATGTCCGTATGCGCCAAACCGTTGGTTTGTGACACACCTTTACGCGTCTCACGCTCGCTGCGGTCGCTCGAAAACTATAGCCTAACCTAAAACCAATCCATCTTGCGTTCATTATTCGATATGGTGGCGACATATTTCGAATTTGCGAACGTGTCGGATCGGTTGTGAGGTTGGACTAAATTTTTACGAGCGTGCGGAGCGAGCTAGCAACGATCACAATTTCCAAGTTATACATATACCTTATATTGCCTTGCATATATTTCGTGTCATTACCTAATTTACTCAGCCATTTCTGACATCACATTGCACTGTAGTATGTGGAAGAAGTACTATTTATGTGAAACTATTGGTAAGCTGTATACATTTGTCAGTAGGCAATAGGATAAAGACTTCCGGCTCCTCGGGCTGGTGCGAATGTTTCAATGTCCGTATGTGCCAAACCGTTGGTTTATGACACACAATTACGCGTCTCTCGATCGCTGCGCTTGCTCGAAAGCTAGAGCCTAACCAATAACCAATCCATCTTGCGTTCATTATTCGATATGGTGGCGACATATTTCAAATTTGCGAATGTGTCGGATCGGTTGTGAGGTTGGACTAGATTTTTACGAGCGAGCGGAGCGAGCGAGCAGCGATCACAATTTCCAAGCTATAGATATACCTTACATTGCCTTGCACATATTTCGTGTTAGTTCCTAATTTTGTCAGCCATTTTGGACGTCACATTGCACTGTACTATGAGGAAATAGTACTATTTATGAGAAACTATTGGTAAACTGTGAACATTTGTCAGTAGGCAATAGGATAAAGACTTCCGGCTCCTCGGGCTGGTGCGAATATTACAATCACCGTTTGTGCCAAACCGTTGGATTGTGACACACCTTTACGCGTCTCACGCTCGCTGCGGTCGCTCGAAAACTATAGCCTAACCTAAAACCAATCGATCTTGCGTTCATTATTCGATATGTTGGCGACACATTTCGAATTTGCGAACGTATTGGATCGGTTGTGAGGTTGGACTAGATTTTTACGAGCGAGCGGAGCGAGCGAGCAGCGATCACAATTTCCAAGCTATACATATACCTTATATTGCCTTGCATATATTTCGTGTTATTACCTAATTTTGTCAGCCGCTTCGGACATCATATTGCACTGTACTATGTGGAAATAGTACTATTTATGTGAAGTTATTCATAAACTGTAAACATTTGTCAGTAGGCAATAGGATAAAGACTTCCGGCTCCTCGGGCTGGTGCGAATATTTCAATGTCCGTTAGTGCCAAACCGTTGGATTGTGACACAACTTTCCCCGTCCCTCGCTCGCCGTGCTCGCTCGAAAACTACAGCCTAACCTAAAACCAATCCATCTTGCGTTCATTATTCGATATGGCGGCGACATATTTCGAATTTGCGAACGTGTCGGATCGGTTATGAGGTTGGATTAGATTTTAACGAGCGAGCGGAGCGAGCGAGCAACGGTCACAATTTCCAAGCTGTACATATACCTTATATTGCCTTGCATGTATTTCGCGTTAGAACCTAATTTTGTCAGCCATTTCGGACATCACATTGCACTGTACTATGTGGAAATAGTACTATTTATGTGAAACTACTGGTAAACTGTATACATTTGTCAGTAGGCAATAGGATAAAGACTTCCGGCTCCTCCGGCTGGTGCGAATATTTCAATGTCCGTAAGCGCCAAACCGTTGGTTTGTGACACACCTTTACGCGTCTCACGCTCGCTGCGGTCGCTCGAAAACTATAGCCTAACCTAAAACCAATCCATCTTGCGTTCATTATTCGATATGGTGGCGACATATTTCGAATTTGCGAACATGTCGGATCGGTTGTGAGGTTGGACTAAATTTTTACAAGCGAGCGGAGCGAGCGAGCAACGATCACAATTTCCAAGTTATACATATACCTTATATTGCCTTGCATATATTTCGTGTCATTACCTAATTTAGTCAGCCATTTCTGACATCACATTGCACTGTAGTATGCGGAAATAGAACCATTTATGTGATACTATTCGTAAACTGTAAACATTTGTCAGTAGGCAATAGCATAAAGACTTCCGGCTCCTCGGGCTGGTGCGAATGTTTCAAAGTCCGTATGTGCCAAACCGTTGGTTTGTGACGCACGATTACGCCTCTCGCTCGCTGCGCTCGCTCGAAAGCTATAGCATAACCTAAAACCATACATCTTGCGTTCAGTAATCGATATGGTGGCGACATATTTCCAATTTGCGAACGTGTCGCATCGGTTGTGAGGTTGGACTAGTTTTTTTCGAGCGAGCGGAGCAAGCGAGCAACGGTGACAATTTCCAAGCTATACATATACCTTATATTGCATTGCATTTGTTTCGTGTTATTACCTAATTTTGTCACTCATTTCGGACATCACATTGCACTGTAGTATGTGGAAATAGTACTATTTATGTGAAACTATTCATAAACTGTAAACATTTGTCAGTAGGCAATTCTATAAAGACTTCCGGCTCCTCGGGCTGGTGGGAATATTTCAATGTCCCTATGTGCCAAACCGTTGGTTTGTGACACACCATTACGCGTCTCTCACTCGCTGCGCTCGCTCGAAAGCTATAGCCTAACCTAAAACCATACATCTTGCGTTCAGTAATCGATATGGTGGCGACATATTTCGAATTTGCGAACGTGTCGGCATCGGTTGTGAGGTTGGACTAGATTTTTACGAGCGAGCGGAGCGAGCGAGCAACGGTCACAATTTCCAAGCTAGTACATATACCTTATATTGCCTTGCATGTATTTCGCGTTAGTACCTAATTTTGTCAGCTCATTTCGGACATCACATTGCACTGTAGTATGTGGAAATAGTACTATTTATGTGAAACTACTGGTAAACTGTATACATTTGTCAGTGGGCAATAGGATAGAGACTTCCGGCTCCTCGGGCTGGTGCGAATATTTCAATGACCCCATGTGCCATACCGTTGGATTGTGACACAACTTTCCGCGTCCCTCGCTCGCCGTGCTCGCTCGAAAACTATAGCCTAACCTAAAAACCAATCCATCTTGCGTTCATTATTCGATATGGCGGCGACATATTTCGAATTGGCGAACGTGTCGGAACGGTTGTGAGGTTGGACTAGATTTTTACGAGCGAGCGGAGCGAGCGAGCAACGGTCACAATTTCCAAGCTGTACATATACCTTATATGGCCTTGCATATATTTCGTGTTATTACGTAATTTTGTCAGCCATTTGGGACATCACATTGCACTGTGGTATGTGGGAATAGTACTATTTATGTGAAACTATTGGTAAACTGTATACATTTGTCAGTAGGCAATAGGATAAAGACTTCCGGCTCCTCCGGCTGGTGCGAATATTTCAATGTCCGTATGCGCCAAACCGTTGGTTTGTGACACACCTTTACGCGTCTCACGCTCGCTGCGGTCGCTCGAAAACTATAGCCTAACCTAAAACCAATCTATCTTGCGTTCATTATTCGATATGGTGGCGACATATTTCGAATTTGCGAACGTGTCGGATCGGTTGTGAGGTTGGACTAAATTTTTACGAGCGTGCGGAGCGAGCTAGCAACGATCACAATTTCCAAGTTATACATATACCTTATATTGCCTTGCATATATTTCGTGTCATTACCTAATTTACTCAGCCATTTCTGACATCACATTGCACTGTAGTATGTGGAAGAAGTACTATTTATGTGAAACTATTGGTAAGCTGTATACATTTGTCAGTAGGCAATAGGATAAAGACTTCCGGCTCCTCGGGCTGGTGCGAATATTACAATCACCGTTTGTGCCAAACCGTTGGATTGTAACACACCTTTACGCGTCTCACGCTCGCTGCGGTCGCTCGAAAACTATAGCCTAACCTAAAACCAATCCATCTTGCGTTCATTATTCGATATGGTGGCGACATATTTCGAATTTGCGAACGTGTCGGATCGGTTGTGAGGTTGGACTAGATTTTTACGAGCGAGCGGAGCGAGCGAGCAGCGATCACAATTTCCAAGCTATAGATATACCTTACATTGCCTTGCACATATTTCGTGTTAGTACCTAATTTTGTCAGCCATTTCGGACGTCACATTGCACTGTACTATGAGGAAATAGTACTATTTATGTGAAACTATTGGTAAACTGTGAACATTTGTCAGTAGGCAATAGGATAAAGACCTGCGGCTCCTCCGGCTGGTGCGAATATTTCAATGTCCGTATGCGCCAAACCGTTGGTTTGTGACACACCTTTACGCGTCTCACGCTCGCTGCGGTCGCTCGAAAACTATAGCCTAACCTAAAACCAATCCATCTTGCGTTCATTATTCGATATGGCGGCGACATATTTCGAATTTGCGAACGTGTCGGATCGGTTGTGAGGTTGGACTAGATTTTAACGAGCGAGCGGACCGAGCGAGCAACGGTCACAATTTCCAAGCTGTACATATACCTTATATTGCCTTGCATGTATTTCGTGTTAGTACCTAATTTTGTCAGCCATTTCGGACATCACATTGCACTGTACTATGTGGAAATAGTACTATTTATGTGAAACTATTGGTAAACTGTGAACATTTGTCAGTAGGCAATAGGATAAAGACCTGCGGCTCCTCCGGCTGGTGCGAATATTTCAATGTCCGTATGCGCCAAACCGTTGGTTTGTGACACACCTTTACGCGTCTCACGCTCGCTGCGGTCGCTCGAAAACTATAGCCTAACCTAAAACCAATCCATCTTGCGTTCATTATTCGATATGGCGGCGACATATTTCGAATTTGCGAACGTGTCGGATCGGTTGTGAGGTTGGACTAGATTTTAACGAGCGAGCGGACCGAGCGAGCAACGGTCACAATTTCCAAGCTGTACATATACCTTATATTGCCTTGCATGTATTTCGTGTTAGTACCTAATTTTGTCAGCCATTTCGGACATCACATTGCACTGTACTATGTGGAAATAGTACTATTTATGTGAAACTACTGGTAAACTGTATACATTTGTCAGTAGGCAATAGGATAAAGACCTACGGCTCCTCCGGCTGGTGCGAATATTTCAATGTCCGTATGCGCCAAACCGTTGGTTTGTGACACACCTTTACGCGTCTCACGCTCGCTGCGGTCGCTCGAAAACTATAGCCTAACCTAAAACCAATCCATCTTGCGTTCATTATTCGATATGGTGGCGACATATTTCGAATTTGCGAACATGTCGGATCGGTTGTGAGGTTGGACTAAATTTTTACAAGCGAGCGGAGCGAGCGAGCAACGATCACAATTTCCAAGTTATACATATACCTTATATTGCCTTGCATATATTTCGTGTCATTACCTAATTTAGTCAGCCATTTCTGACATCACATTGCACTGTAGTATGCGGAAATAGAACCATTTATGTGATACTATTCATAAACTGTAAACATTTGTCAGTAGGCAATAGCATAAAGACTTCCGGCTCCTCGGGCTGTTGCGAATGTTTCAAAGTACGTATGTGCCAAACCGTTGGTTTGTGACGCACGATTACGCGTCTCTCGATCGCTGCGCTCGCTCGAAAGCTATAGCCTAACCTAAAACCAATCCATCTTGCGTTCATTATTCGATATGGTGGCGACATATTTCGAATTTGCAAACGTGTCGGATCGGTTGTGAGGTTG
The DNA here is from genome assembly GCF_024516045.1 of Bombus affinis. Classification (NCBI taxonomy): domain Eukaryota; kingdom Metazoa; phylum Arthropoda; class Insecta; order Hymenoptera; family Apidae; genus Bombus; species Bombus affinis. Next base: position 17,692 of record NW_026109553.1, read on the forward strand.
GACTAGATTTTTACGAGCGAGCGGAGCGAGCGAGCAACGGTCACAATTTCCAAGCTGTACATATACCTTATATTGCCTTGCATGTATTTCGCGTTAGTAACTAATTTTGTCAGCCATTTCGGACATCACATTGCACTGTACTATGTGGAAATAGTACTATTTATGTGAAACTACTGGTAAACTGTATACATTTGTCAGTGGGCAATAGGATAGAGACTTCCGGCTCCTCGGGCTGGTGCGAATATTTCAATGACCCCATGTGCCATACCGTTGGATTGTGACACAACTTTCCGCGTCCCTCGCTCGCCGTGCTCGCTCGAAAACTATAGCCTAACCTAAAACCAATCCATCTTGCGTTCATTATTCGATATGGCGGCGACATATTTCGAATTTGCGAACGTGTCGGATCGGTTGTGAGGTTGGACTAGATTTTTACGAGCGAGCGGAGCGAGCGAGCAGCGATCACAATTTCCAAGCTATAGATATACCTTACATTGCCTCGCACATATTTCGTATTAGTACCTAATTTTGTCAGCCATTTCGGACGTCACATTGCACTGTACTATGAGGAAATAGTACTATTTATGTGAGACTATTGGTAAACTGTGAACATTTGTCAGTAGGCAATAGGATAAAGACCTGCGGCTCCTCCGGCTGGTGCGAATATTTCAATGTCCGTATGCGCCAAACCGTTGGTTTGTGACACACCTTTACGCGTCTCACGCTCGCTGCGGTCGCTCGAAAACTATAGCCTAACCTAAAACCAATCCATCTTGCGTTCATTATTCGATATGGTGGCGACATATTTCGAATTTGCGAACGTGTCGGATCGGTTGTGAGGTTGGACTAGATTTTAACGAGCGAGCGGACCGAGCGAGCAACGGTCACAATTTCCAAGCTGTACATATACCTTATATTGCCTTGCATGTATTTCGTGTTAGTACCTAATTTACTCAGCCATTTCTGACATCACATTGCACTGTAGTATGTGGAAGAAGTACTATTTATGTGAAACTATTGGTAAGCTGTATACATTTGTCAGTAGGCAATAGGATAAAGACTTCCGGCTCCTCGGGCTGGTGCGAATATTACAATCACCGTTTGTGCCAAACCGTTGGATTGTGACACACCTTTACGCGTCTCACGCTCGCTGCGGTCGCTCGAAAACTATAGCCTAACCTAAAACCAATCGATCTTGCGTTCATTATTCGATATGTTGGCGACATATTTCGAATTTGCGAACGTATCGGATCGGTTGTGAGGTTGGACTAGATTTTTACGAGCGAGCGGAGCGAGCGAGCAGCGATCACAATTTCCAAGCTATACATATACCTTATATTGCCTTGCATATATTTCGTGTTATTACCTAATTTTGTCAGCCGCTTCGGACATCATATTGCACTGTACTATGTGGAAATAGTACTATTTATGTGAAGTTATTCATAAACTGTAAACATTTGTCAGTAGGCAATAGGATAAAGACTTCCGGCTCCTCGGGCTGGTGCGAATATTTCAATGTCCGTTAGTGCCAAACCGTTGGATTGTGACACAACTTTCCCCGTCCCTCGCTCGCCGTGCTCGCTCGAAAACTACAGCCTAACCTAAAACCAATCCATCTTGCGTTCATTATTCGATATGGCGGCGACATATTTCGAATTTGCGAACGTGTCGGATCGGTTATGAGGTTGGATTAGATTTTAACGAGCGAGCGGAGCGAGCGAGCAACGGTCACAATTTCCAAGCTGTACATATACCTTATATTGCCTTGCATGTATTTCGCGTTAGAACCTAATTTTGTCAGCCATTTCGGACATCACATTGCACTGTACTATGTGGAAATAGTACTATTTATGTGAAACTACTGGTAAACTGTATACATTTGTCAGTAGGCAATAGGATAAAGACTTCCGGCTCCTCCGGCTGGTGCGAATATTTCAATGTCCGTAAGCGCCAAACCGTTGGTTTGTGACACACCTTTACGCGTCTCACGCTCGCTGCGGTCGCTCGAAAACTATAGCCTAACCTAAAACCAATCCATCTTGCGTTCATTATTCGATATGGTGGCGACATATTTCGAATTTGCGAACATGTCGGATCGGTTGTGAGGTTGGACTAAATTTTTACAAGCGAGCGGAGCGAGCGAGCAACGATCACAATTTCCAAGTTATACATATACCTTATATTGCCTTGCATATATTTCGTGTCAATACCTAATTTAGTCAGCCATTTCTGACATCACATTGCACTGTAGTATGCGGAAATAGAACCATTTATGTGATACTATTCGTAAACTGTAAACATTTGTCAGTAGGCAATAGCATAAAGACTTCCGGCTCCTCGGGCTGGTGCGAATGTTTCAAAGTCCGTATGTGCCAAACCGTTGGTTTGTGACGCACGATTACGCGTCTCTCGATCGCTGCGCTCGCTCGAAAGCTATAGCCTAACCAATAACCAATCCATCTTGCGTTCATTATTCGATATGGTGGCGACATATTTCGAATTTGCGAACGTGTCGGATCGGTTGTGAGGTTGGACTAGATTTTTACGAGCGAGCGGAGCGAGCGAGCAACGGTCACAATTTCCAAGCTGTACATATACCTTATATTGCCTTGCATGTATTTCGTGTTAGTACCTAATTTTGTCAGCCATTTCGGACATCACATTGCACTGTACTATGAGGAAATCGTACTATTTATGTGAAACTATTGGTAAGCTGTATACATTTGTCAGTAGGCAATAGGATAAAGACTTCCGGCTCCTCGGGCTGGTGCGAATATTACAATCACCACTTGTGCCAAACCGTTGGATTGTGACACACCTTTACGCGTCTCACGCTCGCTGCGGTCGCTCGAAAACTATAGCCTAACCTAAAACCAATCGATCTTGCGTTCATTATTCGATATGTTGGCGACATATTTCGAATTTGCGAACGTATCGGATCGGTTGTGAGGTTGGACTAGATTTTTACGAGCGAGCGGAGCGAGCGAGCAGCGATCACAATTTCCAAGCTATACATATACCTTATATTGCCTTGCATATATTTCGTGTTATTACCTAATTTTGTCAGCCGCTTCGGACATCATATTGCACTGTACTATGTGGAAATAGTACTATTTATGTGAAGTTATTCATAAACTGTAAACATTTGTCAGTAGGCAATAGGATAAAGACTTCCGGCTCCTCGGGCTGGTGCGAATATTTCAATGTCCGTTAGTGCCAAACCGTTGGATTGTGACACAACTTTCCCCGTCCCTCGCTCGCCGTGCTCGCTCGAAAACTACAGCCTAACCTAAAACCAATCCATCTTGCGTTCATTATTCGATATGGCGGCGACATATTTCGAATTTGCGAACGTGTCGGATCGGTTGTGAGGTTGGACTAGATTTTAACGAGCGAGCGGACCGAGCGAGCAACGGTCACAATTTCCAAGCTGTACATATACCTTATATTGCCTTGCATGTATTTCGTGTTAGTACCTAATTTTGTCAGCCATTTCGGACATCACATTGCACTGTACTATGTGGAAATAGTACTATTTATGTGAAACTACTGGTAAACTGTATACATTTGTCAGTAGGCAATAGGATAAAGACCTACGGCTCCTCCGGCTGGTGCGAATATTTCAATGTCCGTATGCGCCAAACCGTTGGTTTGTGACACACCTTTACGCGTCTCACGCTCGCTGCGGTCGCTCGAAAACTATAGCCTAACCTAAAACCAATCCATCTTGCGTTCATTATTCGATATGGTGGCGACATATTTCGAATTTGCGAACATGTCGGATCGGTTGTGAGGTTGGACTAAATTTTTACAAGCGAGCGGAGCGAGCGAGCAACGATCACAATTTCCAAGTTATACATATACCTTATATTGCCTTGCATATATTTCGTGTCATTACCTAATTTAGTCAGCCATTTCTGACATCACATTGCACTGTAGTATGCGGAAATAGAAACATTTATGTGATACTATTCATAAACTGTAAACATTTGTCAGTAGGCAATAGCATAAAGACTTCCGGCTCCTCGGGCTGTTGCGAATGTTTCAAAGTACGTATGTGCCAAACCGTTGGTTTGTGACGCACGATTACGCGTCTCTCGATCGCTGCGCTCGCTCGAAAGCTATAGCCTAACCTAAAACCAATCCATCTTGCGTTCATTATTCGATATGGTGGCGACATATTTCGAATTTGCGAACGTGTCGGATCGGTTGTGAGGTTGGACTAGATTTTTACGAGCGAGCGGAGCGAGCGAGCAACGGTCACAATTTCCAAGCTGTACATATACCTTATATTGCCTTGCATGTATTTCGCGTTAGTAACTAATTTTGTCAGCCATTTCGGACATCACATTGCACTGTACTATGTGGAAATAGTACTATTTATGTGAAACTACTGGTAAACTGTATACATTTGTCAGTGGGCAATAGGATAGAGACTTCCGGCTCCTCGGGCTGGTGCGAATATTTCAATGACCCCATGTGCCATACCGTTGGATTGTGACACAACTTTCCGCGTCCCTCGCTCGCCGTGCTCGCTCGAAAACTATAGCCTAACCTAAAACCAATCCATCTTGCGTTCATTATTCGATATGGCGGCGACATATTTCGAATTTGCGAACGTGTCGGATCGGTTGTGAGGTTGGACTAGATTTTTACGAGCGAGCGGAGCGAGCGAGCAGCGATCACAATTTCCAAGCTATAGATATACCTTACATTGCCTTGCACATATTTCGTATTAGTACCTAATTTTGTCAGCCATTTCGGACGTCACATTGCACTGTACTATGAGGAAATAGTACTATTTATGTGAAACTATTGGTAAACTGTGAACATTTGTCAGTAGGCAATAGGATAAAGACCTGCGGCTCCTCCGGCTGGTGCGAATATTTCAATGTCCGTATGCGCCAAACCGTTGGTTTGTGACACACCTTTACGCGTCTCACGCTCGCTGCGGTCGCTCGAAAACTATAGCCTAACCTAAAACCAATCCATCTTGCGTTCATTATTCGATATGGTGGCGACATATTTCGAATTTGCGAACGTGTCGGATCGGTTGTGAGGTTGGACTAAATTTTTACGAGCGTGCGGAGCGAGCTAGCAACGATCACAATTTCCAAGTTATACATATACCTTATATTGCCTTGCATATATTTCGTGTCATTACCTAATTTACTCAGCCATTTCTGACATCACATTGCACTGTAGTATGTGGAAGAAGTACTATTTATGTGAAACTATTGGTAAGCTGTATACATTTGTCAGTAGGCAATAGGATAAAGACTTCCGGCTCCTCGGGCTGGTGCGAATATTACAATCACCGTTTGTGCCAAACCGTTGGATTGTAACACACCTTTACGCGTCTCACGCTCGCTGCGGTCGCTCGAAAACTATAGCCTAACCTAAAACCAATCCATCTTGCGTTCATTATTCGATATGGTGGCGACATATTTCGAATTTGCGAACGTGTCGGATCGGTTGTGAGGTTGGACTAGATTTTTACGAGCGAGCGGAGCGAGCGAGCAGCGATCACAATTTCCAAGCTATAGATATACCTTACATTGCCTTGCACATATTTCGTGTTAGTACCTAATTTTGTCAGCCATTTCGGACGTCACATTGCACTGTACTATGAGGAAATAGTACTATTTATGTGAAACTATTGGTAAACTGTGAACATTTGTCAGTAGGCAATAGGATAAAGACCTGCGGCTCCTCCGGCTGGTGCGAATATTTCAATGTCCGTATGCGCCAAACCGTTGGTTTGTGACACACCTTTACGCGTCTCACGCTCGCTGCGGTCGCTCGAAAACTATAGCCTAACCTAAAACCAATCCATCTTGCGTTCATTATTCGATATGGTGGCGACATATTTCGAATTTGCGAACGTGTCGGATCGGTTGTGAGGTTGGACTAAATTTTTACGAGCGTGCGGAGCGAGCTAGCAACGATCACAATTTCCAAGTTATACATATACCTTATATTGCCTTGCATATATTTCGTGTCATTACCTAATTTACTCAGCCATTTCTGACATCACATTGCACTGTAGTATGTGGAAGAAGTACTATTTATGTGAAACTATTGGTAAGCTGTATACATTTGTCAGTAGGCAATAGGATAAAGACTTCCGGCTCCTCGGGCTGGTGCGAATATTACAATCACCGTTTGTGCCAAACCGTTGGATTGTGACACACCTTTACGCGTCTCACGCTCGCTGCGGTCGCTCGAAAACTATAGCCTAACCTAAAACCAATCGATCTTGCGTTCATTATTCGATATGTTGGCGACATATTTCGAATTTGCGAACGTATCGGATCGGTTGTGAGGTTGGACTAGATTTTTACGAGCGAGCGGAGCGAGCGAGCAGCGATCACAATTTCCAAGCTATACATATACCTTATATTGCCTTGCATATATTTCGTGTTATTACCTAATTTTGTCAGCCGCTTCGGACATCATATTGCACTGTACTATGTGGAAATAGTACTATTTATGTGAAGTTATTCATAAACTGTAAACATTTGTCAGTAGGCAATAGGATAAAGACTTCCGGCTCCTCGGGCTGGTGCGAATATTTCAATGTCCGTTAGTGCCAAACCGTTGGATTGTGACACAACTTTCCCCGTCCCTCGCTCGCCGTGCTCGCTCGAAAACTACAGCCTAACCTAAAACCAATCCATCTTGCGTTCATTATTCGATATGGCGGCGACATATTTCGAATTTGCGAACGTGTCGGATCGGTTATGAGGTTGGATTAGATTTTAACGAGCGAGCGGAGCGAGCGAGCAACGGTCACAATTTCCAAGCTGTACATATACCTTATATTGCCTTGCATGTATTTCGCGTTAGTACCTAATTTTGTCAGCCATTTCGGACATCACATTGCACTGTACTATGTGGAAATAGTACTATTTATGTGAAACTACTGGTAAACTGTATACATTTGTCAGTAGGCAATAGGATAAAGACTTCCGGCTCCTCCGGCTGGTGCGAATATTTCAATGTCCGTAAGCGCCAAACCGTTGGTTTGTGACACACCTTTACGCGTCTCACGCTCGCTGCGGTCGCTCGAAAACTATAGCCTAACCTAAAACCAATCCATCTTGCGTTCATTATTCGATATGGTGGCGACATATTTCGAATTTGCGAACATGTCGGATCGGTTGTGAGGTTGGACTAAATTTTTACAAGCGAGCGGAGCGAGCGAGCAACGATCACAATTTCCAAGTTATACATATACCTTATATTACCTTGCATATATTTCGTGTCATTACCTAACTTAGAGAGCCATTTCTGACATCACATTGCACTGTAGTATGCGGAAATAGAACCATTTATGTGATACTATTCATAAACTGTAAACATTTGTCAGTAGGCAATAGCATAAAGACTTCCGGCTCCTCGGGCTGGTGCGAATGTTTCAAAGTCCGTATGTGCCAAACCGTTGGTTTGTGACGCACGATTACGCGTCTCTCGATCGCTGCGCTCGCTCGAAAGCTATAGCCTAACCTAAAACCAATCCATCTTGCGTTCATTATTCGATATGGTGGCGACATATTTCGAATTTGCGAACGTGTCGGATCGGTTGTGAGGTTGGACTAGATTTTTACGAGCGAGCGGAGCGAGCGAGCAACGGTCACAATTTCCAAGCTGTACATATACCTTATATTGCCTTGCATGTATTTCGCGTTAGTAACTAATTTTGTCAGCCATTTCGGACATCACATTGCACTGTACTGTGTGGAAATAGTACTATTTATGTGAAACTACTGGTAAACTGTATACATTTGTCAGTGGGCAATAGGATAGAGACTTCCGGCTCCTCGGGCTGGTGCGAATATTTCAATGACCCCATGTGCCATACCGTTGGATTGTGACACAACTTTCCGCGTCCCTCGCTCGCCGTGCTCGCTCGAAAACTATAGCCTAACCTAAAACCAATCCATCTTGCGTTCATTATTCGATATGGCGGCGACATATTTCGAATTGGCGAATGTGTCGGAACGGTTGTGAGGTTGGACTAGATTTTTACGAGCGAGCGGAGCGAGCGAGCAACGGTCACAATTTCCAAGCTGTACATATACCTTATATGGCCTTGCATATATTTCGTGTTATTACCTAATTTTGTCAGCCATTTGGGACATCACATTGCACTGTAGTATGTGGAAGAAGTACTATTTATGTGAAACTATTGGTAAGCTGTATACATTTGTCAGTAGGCAATAGGATAAAGACTTCCGGCTCCTCGGGCTGGTGCGAATATTACAATCACCGTTTGTGCCAAACCGTTGGATTGTAACACACCTTTACGCGTCTCACGCTCGCTGCGGTCGCTCGAAAACTATAGCCTAACCTAAAACCAATCCATCTTGCGTTCATTATTCGATATGGTGGCGACATATTTCGAATTTGCGAACGTGTCGGATCGGTTGTGAGGTTGGACTAGATTTTTACGAGCGAGCGGAGCGAGCGAGCAGCGATCACAATTTCCAAGCTATAGATATACCTTACATTGCCTTGCACATATTTCGTGTTAGTACCTAATTTTGTCAGCCATTTCGGACGTCACATTGCACTGTACTATGAGGAAATAGTACTATTTATGTGAAACTATTGGTAAACTGTGAACATTTGTCAGTAGGCAATAGGATAAAGACCTGCGGCTCCTCCGGCTGGTGCGAATATTTCAATGTCCGTATGCGCCAAACCGTTGGTTTGTGACACACCTTTACGCGTCTCACGCTCGCTGCGGTCGCTCGAAAACTATAGCCTAACCTAAAACCAATCCATCTTGCGTTCATTATTCGATATGGTGGCGACATATTTCGAATTTGCGAACGTGTCGGATCGGTTGTGAGGTTGGACTAAATTTTTACGAGCGTGCGGAGCGAGCTAGCAACGATCACAATTTCCAAGTTATACATATACCTTATATTGCCTTGCATATATTTCGTGTCATTACCTAATTTACTCAGCCATTTCTGACATCACATTGCACTGTAGTATGTGGAAGAAGTACTATTTATGTGAAACTATTGGTAAGCTGTATACATTTGTCAGTAGGCAATAGGATAAAGACTTCCGGCTCCTCGGGCTGGTGCGAATATTACAATCACCGTTTGTGCCAAACCGTTGGATTGTGACACACCTTTACGCGTCTCACGCTCGCTGCGGTCGCTCGAAAACTATAGCCTAACCTAAAACCAATCGATCTTGCGTTCATTATTCGATATGTTGGCGACATATTTCGAATTTGCGAACGTATCGGATCGGTTGTGAGGTTGGACTAGATTTTTACGAGCGAGCGGAGCGAGCGAGCAGCGATCACAATTTCCAAGCTATACATATACCTTATATTGCCTTGCATATATTTCGTGTTATTACCTAATTTTGTCAGCCGCTTCGGACATCATATTGCACTGTACTATGTGGAAATAGTACTATTTATGTGAAGTTATTCATAAACTGTAAACATTTGTCAGTAGGCAATAGGATAAAGACTTCCGGCTCCTCGGGCTGGTGCGAATATTTCAATGTCCGTTAGTGCCAAACCGTTGGATTGTGACACAACTTTCCCCGTCCCTCGCTCGCCGTGCTCGCTCGAAAACTACAGCCTAACCTAAAACCAATCCATCTTGCGTTCATTATTCGATATGGCGGCGACATATTTCGAATTTGCGAACGTGTCGGATCGGTTATGAGGTTGGATTAGATTTTAACGAGCGAGCGGAGCGAGCGAGCAACGGTCACAATTTCCAAGCTGTACATATACCTTATATTGCCTTGCATGTATTTCGCGTTAGTACCTAATTTTGTCAGCCATTTCGGACATCACATTGCACTGTACTATGTGGAAATAGTACTATTTATGTGAAACTACTGGTAAACTGTATACATTTGTCAGTAGGCAATAGGATAAAGACTTCCGGCTCCTCCGGCTGGTGCGAATATTTCAATGTCCGTAAGCGCCAAACCGTTGGTTTGTGACACACCTTTACGCGTCTCACGCTCGCTGCGGTCGCTCGAAAACTATAGCCTAACCTAAAACCAATCCATCTTGCGTTCATTATTCGATATGGTGGCGACATATTTCGAATTTGCGAACATGTCGGATCGGTTGTGAGGTTGGACTAAATTTTTACAAGCGAGCGGAGCGAGCGAGCAACGATCACAATTTCCAAGTTATACATATACCTTATATTACCTTGCATATATTTCGTGTCATTACCTAACTTAGAGAGCCATTTCTGACATCACATTGCACTGTAGTATGCGGAAATAGAACCATTTATGTGATACTATTCATAAACTGTAAACATTTGTCAGTAGGCAATAGCATAAAGACTTCCGGCTCCTCGGGCTGGTGCGAATGTTTCAAAGTCCGTATGTGCCAAACCGTTGGTTTGTGACGCACGATTACGCGTCTCTCGATCGCTGCGCTCGCTCGAAAGCTATAGCCTAACCTAAAACCAATCCATCTTGCGTTCATTATTCGATATGGTGGCGACATATTTCGAATTTGCGAACGTGTCGGATCGGTTGTGAGGTTGGACTAGATTTTTACGAGCGAGCGGAGCGAGCGAGCAACGGTCACAATTTCCAAGCTGTACATATACCTTATATTGCCTTGCATGTATTTCGCGTTAGTAACTAATTTTGTCAGCCATTTCGGACATCACATTGCACTGTACTGTGTGGAAATAGTACTATTTATGTGAAACTACTGGTAAACTGTATACATTTGTCAGTGGGCAATAGGATAGAGACTTCCGGCTCCTCGGGCTGGTGCGAATATTCCAATGACCCCATGTGCCATACCGTTGGATTGTGACACAACTTTCCGCGTCCCTCGCTCGCCGTGCTCGCTCGAAAACTATAGCCTAACCTAAAACCAATCCATCTTGCGTTCATTATTCGATATGGCGGCGACATATTTCGAATTGGCGAATGTGTCGGAACGGTTGTGAGGTTGGACTAGATTTTTACGAGCGAGCGGAGCGAGCGAGCAACGGTCACAATTTCCAAGCTGTACATATACCTTATATGGCCTTGCATATATTTCGTGTTATTACCTAATTTTGTCAGCCATTTGGGACATCACATTGCACTGTAGTATGTGGAAGAAGTACTATTTATGTGAAACTATTGGTAAGCTGTATACATTTGTCAGTAGGCAATAGGATAAAGACTTCCGGCTCCTCGGGCTGGTGCGAATATTACAATCACCGTTTGTGCCAAACCGTTGGATTGTAACACACCTTTACGCGTCTCACGCTCGCTGCGGTCGCTCGAAAACTATAGCCTAACCTAAAACCAATCCATCTTGCGTTCATTATTCGATATGGTGGCGACATATTTCGAATTTGCGAACGTGTCGGATCGGTTGTGAGGTTGGACTAGATTTTTACGAGCGAGCGGAGCGAGCGAGCAGCGATCACAATTTCCAAGCTATAGATATACCTTACATTGCCTTGCACATATTTCGTGTTAGTACCTAATTTTGTCAGCCATTTCGGACGTCACATTGCACTGTACTATGAGGAAATAGTACTATTTATGTGAAACTATTGGTAAACTGTGAACATTTGTCAGTAGGCAATAGGATAAAGACCTGCGGCTCCTCCGGCTGGTGCGAATATTTCAATGTCCGTATGCGCCAAACCGTTGGTTTGTGACACACCTTTACGCGTCTCACGCTCGCTGCGGTCGCTCGAAAACTATAGCCTAACCTAAAACCAATCCATCTTGCGTTCATTATTCGATATGGTGGCGACATATTTCGAATTTGCGAACGTGTCGGATCGGTTGTGAGGTTGGACTAAATTTTTACGAGCGTGCGGAGCGAGCTAGCAACGATCACAATTTCCAAGTTATACATATACCTTATATTGCCTTGCATATATTTCGTGTCATTACCTAATTTACTCAGCCATTTCTGACATCACATTGCACTGTAGTATGTGGAAGAAGTACTATTTATGTGAAACTATTGGTAAGCTGTATACATTTGTCAGTAGGCAATAGGATAAAGACTTCCGGCTCCTCGGGCTGGTGCGAATATTACAATCACCGTTTGTGCCAAACCGTTGGATTGTGACACACCTTTACGCGTCTCACGCTCGCTGCGGTCGCTCGAAAACTATAGCCTAACCTAAAACCAATCGATCTTGCGTTCATTATTCGATATGTTGGCGACATATTTCGAATTTGCGAACGTATCGGATCGGTTGTGAGGTTGGACTAGATTTTTACGAGCGAGCGGAGCGAGCGAGCAGCGATCACAATTTCCAAGCTATACATATAC
>NW_026109554.1:0-29923 GCF_024516045.1 Bombus affinis
GTCGAAATATCTCAAACGGGATAGAAATATCGCTTAGTTCTCTACAAAATCGACGATTTCTTGCGATTTGCGAGTGTCCGAGCCGGTTTCGACGGTGGAAAACCTGTGCACTACGTTCTGCACGCATAACGCAGTGCAAAGGGCGTTTAAACGTCGAAATATCTCAAACGGGAGAGAAATAACGCATAATTTTCTTCGCAATCGACGAATGATTGCGATTAGCGAGTTTCTGGGCTTGTTTCTACGACGGAAAACGCGTGCACTACGTTCGGCACGCATAACGCAGTGTAATGGGCGTTTAAACGTCGAAATATCTCAAACGGGAGAGTAATATCGGTTAATTTTCTACAAAATCGAAGAATTATTGCAATTTGCGTGTATCTGCGCCTGTTTCTACGACCGTACAACGCGTGCACTACTTTCTGCACGCATAAACGCAGTGTAATGGGCGTTTAAACGTCGAAATTTCTCAAACGGGAAAGTAATATCGGTTAATTTTCTACAAAATCGAAGAATTATTGCAATTTGCGCGTAACTGGGCTTGTTTCTACGACGTACAACACGTGCACTACTTTCTGCACGCATAATGCAGTGAAAAGAGCGTTTTAAACGTCGAAATATCTTAAACAGGAGAGAAATATCGCTTATTTCTCTACGAAATCGACGATTTATTGCTATTTGCGTGTGTCTGGGCTTGTTGCGACGACGAGAGACGAGTGCACTACGTTTGGCACGCATAACGCAGTGTAATGGGCGTTTTAAACGTCGAAATATCTCAAACGGGAGAGAAATATCGCTTAATTTCCTACAAAATCGACGAATTATTGTGAATTATGTGTGCCTGGACTTGTTTCGATGCTGGGGGACAGGCGTGCACTACGTTCTGCACGCATAATGCAGTGCATGGGTCGTTTTAAACGTCGAAATATCTCAAACGGGAGAGAATTATCAGTTAATTTTCTACAAAATCGAAGAATTATTGCAATTTGCGTGTATCTGGGCTTGTTTCGATGACGGAAATCGCGTGCACTACGTTCGGCACGCATAATGCAGTGAAAAGAGCGTTTAAACGTCGAAATATCCTAAATGGGAAAGAAATATCGCTTAATTTTCTACAAAATCGACGATTACTTGCGATTTGCATGTGTCCGAGCCTGTTTAGACGATGGAAAACACGTGCACTACGTTCTGCACGCATAACGCAGTGCAAGGGGCGTTTTAAACGTCGAAATATCTCAAACGGGAGAGAAATATCGCTTAATTCCCTACAAAATCGACGAATTATTGTGAATTATGTGTGCCTGGATTTGTTTCGGTGATGGAAAACGCGTGCACTACGTTCTGCACGCATAATGCAGTGCAAAGGGCGTTTTAAACGTTGAAATATCTCAAACAGGAGAGAAATATCGCTTAATTTTCTTCACAATCGACGAATGATTGCGATTAGCGAGTTTCTGGGCTTGTTTCTACGACGGACAACGCGTGCACTACGTTTGGCACGCATAACGCAGTGTAGTGGGCGTTTAAACGTCGAAATATCTCAAACGGGAGAGTAATATCGGTTAATTTTCGACGAAATCGACAAATTATTGCAATTTGCGTGTGTCTGGGCTTGTTTCTGCGACGTACATCACGCGCACTACGTTCTGCAAGCATAACGCAGTGTAATGGGCGTTTTAAACGTCGAAATATCTTAAACGGCGGAGAAATATCGCTTAATTTTCTACAAAATCGACGAACTATTGCAATTTTCGTGTATCTGGGTTTGTTCCGACGACGGAAAGCGCGTGCACTACGTTCGGCACGCATAACGCAGTGAAAAAGCGCGTTTAAACGTCGAAATATCATAAATGGGAGAGAAATATCGCATAATTTTCCAGAAAATCGACGATTTCTTGCGATTTGCGTGTGTCTGGGCTTGTTTCTACGACGTACATCACGCGCACAACGTTCTGCGCGCATAATGCAGTGCAAAGGGCGTTTTAAACGTCGAAATATCTCAAACGGGAGAGAAATATCGCTTAATTCCCTACAAAATCGACGAATTATTGTGAATTATGTGTGCCTGGATTTGTTTCGACGATGGAATAGGCGTGCACTACTTCCTGCACTCATAACGCAACGCAAAGTGCGTTTAAACGTTACAATATCTCGAACGGGAGAGAAATTGTTACGTTCTGTTATGTTCGATTTGATTGTGCTATGCCTTCCGTGTTAGTCTAGACTAAATCCAGAAAAAATTTTTGTTGCGCTATCTTGAGTTTAATCGGAAGGGGAAAATTGAAATGGTATGATTGTTTATGAAATATTAATCGAGATGTCCGATTAATATGGTAATTGCTGCCACCAGAAATAGTCTAAGGATTATTTCGAAGAATTTCCTTTTATTATTATTATTTTCTTTAAGTTGGGAGTGTTAGTGTATGATGGGTATTGTTTGTCTATCGTGTCTTTTGGATTCCCAGTCTGGAAGTGCCTCTGTAAGCACCTTCTTGCCTGTAGGAAAACAAACGTTGTACCTTCGTCTGTCGTGTCTTTTGAATTCCCAGACTGGAAATGCCTCTGTAAGCACTTTCTTGCCTGTAGGAAAACAAACCTTGTACCCTTGTCTATTGTGTCTTTTGAATTCCCAGACTGGAAGTGCCTCTGTAAGCACTTTCTTGCCTGTAGGAAAACAAATCTATGTACCTTCGTCTGTCGTGTCTGTTGAATTCCCAGACTGGAAGTGCCTCTGTAAGCACTTTCTTGCCTGTAGGAAAACAAACCTTATACCCTTGTCTGTTGTGTCTGTTGTGTCTGTTGATTTCCCAGACTGGAAGTGCCTCTGTAAGCACTTTCTTGCCTGTAGGAAAACAAACCTTGTACCCTGTCTGTCGTGGGGTTTGAACTAGGTGAGAGTCTATTATCTACTAACTCGTGTTTAATGGGTAGCGTTGACTTACATTTGATGCTACTGGCAAACGAATTCCACCTTTCGGCTAACCTGCTATGCGCAGGAATACTGGCACGGGAGAGGATTAAAGTTATTAGGGATAGACAATTGGCAACGTATTTATTTCGTCTGACAGAATTATGTTGGTTTTAACTATATTTTAATTTATTCATTGTTAGTTGATTGAAGGTATTACAATATCAGTAATAAGTATCGTCGGATGCAAATGTAGATATATTATACAGCGATGTACAATAAATAAATATTCTAGCTTCTAACTGGATAAATTTTACAAATGTTTGGTAGGATAATATTCTTTCGTACCAATAAAATTAATAATAAACGCTATTCTCTAATTCTTCTCGATGCCTCCTCTCTTCCTTTTTTATTTCTGCAGCAATTAATCGTTTGTACCAACGTTCGGCTCGCTTTTTGCTGCGGTGACTTTTATCTTTTCTATTCTTTCTCGATTTCGTCATGGAATTATAATTCGTTCTTGACAACAAGTAAAGTCGTAAATGAGTAAATGATTATTTTATTTGGTAACTGAGTTCACTGTAGACAATCAGTGTGGCTTCGTAGGCCTTACCCAAGGATGAGCAGTCTGCTAACGGTGGGAAGAGGAAAACGAAAACCTTAGATGTTTTCTGTGACGAAAACACTGTAATCACTGGTTGATACAGCGAACAATTGTAAACAAAATAGATCGAAAGCTGATTGAGTTTATTCCAAACAATTTATTAAATGTTGAGCAAGAACGTTTATCTCAATTTTGTAATTATATTCTCTGTAAACAATCCGTGTGGCTTCGTAGGCCTCGCCCAAGGATGAGCAATCTGCTAACGATGGGAAGAGGAAAACGAAAACCATAGATGTTTCCAATGATTGAAAACACCGTGATCACTGGTCGATACAGAGAATAATTGTCGTGAATTCAAAATGTTCGAATGAAATTTTATGTGAGTTATTTACTTGGTACTTCTATCTGTCAACTATAGCTGCCGACGGATACTTTCGTTTAAAGACAACTTTGTTCAATTAAAAGTTAAAAAAGAAAGGAAGAGGGTGTACAATTTCGAATCTCCTACCTTGTTTGATTTGTGGAGTCGATCAGGTGTGAATATGGTTTGGCGATGAATCGGTTTTAACAATTAAATTTTGTTTCGCGATTAGTTACTCGATGTTTCGGATTTTCGAATTTAATTAACAATTTTATTAAACGGAATTACAGTATGTACTAGATCGTTCCTTGACGCAGACGGATCGACTTGCGAATGAACAAAAGAATAAATGAATCACCGAATCTCAAGTTAATACCAAACTTTAAGTGCAATACTCTTACAATACTATTTAAGTTAAACTCACTGTTTCCAATTAAGACTGACATCTGACTGCTCTGAATTAAAACTGAACTTTAACTACTTTCAACACTACTTTCAATTAAATTCTGAACTTGGAAAAACCAGCTCTGACCTCAATTAAAACTGCACTCCAACAACTACTCTCTATTGAGTACTGAATCTCTATTTATATTCTTCCTAATTGTCACGTGACCGATTATTTCTTTTGTAATTGTACCATTACTACGTGACAATTTATGAATTTCGTAACTACCTATTTCCGCTGGGGTTCTTGTTTTCTTGATTATCTCACCCTTTGCTGAAATTTCGTCTTCTTAATCATCTCACGTTTTGTTTGGTGTTAATGACATACAAGGTGCTTGAAAGAATGTACATGTTGCAGGTGGTCGTATTTTGCTGATGCTGCGTCTGCGTTCTTTCCATGGCCTTCGTTACTGATACCAGTGGAATGTGCCGGTCGCGTGGCTGCTTGGCCTTGCTGAGGTTGCATTTTGTGTGTCCGGTGATCGCCCTGCTGATGTCGGTGAATCGTACGAGGTGCTTGCCGAGTCTTTGCACGTGTTGTATGCTCTATTTCTTATGTTCCCCAAGGTTATTGTGAGTTCAAGGACAAGTTTTAATACGTCATTCTATAAGAAGTGGTGCGTGGTGGTAGTTTCTATTTGTTGATTTGCTTGCCGAGTTTTAGGTTAGTTTTTCCTTTTTATAAAATGTTTGTTCGTAGCAATAAGTGATTTTGATATTGCCTGATGTTTGTATGATCTGTAGTGTTAATTTTGTTTGTTGTATTCTCATATTTCTTTTATGAATGCAGGTTATATCGAATCATGGATACTGACATGTCTGGAGCTGTAGAGGTATGTATTAATTTGATTTGTGTTGATTTCATCATATTTCATATTGTTGTCCTTTATCTTGAATATGTGTATTTTATTTTAGTGTAAGAAAAAGAAAAGGAATAGAGGGAAGCGCAGGCCGTTCGTACCTCCTGTGGTCGAAGTGGTAGATACAAATGCCTGCGCCAAGGTCCGTTTTCCGGAGGAAATTCCTGATGGAGTGTTGGAAGCCTATCTATTTCTATTTTATTTTCCATCTTACCCTCGTATATTAATTATATCTATATATATGAATAATTAACTATGTTTAATAAATTTTATCAAAGAATTTCCATTTTCATTGCACTGTGTGTTTGTTTCTAGGTATACTTTGACACTTGCGTTGTTTGTGTATTGCGGTTATCTATGTTTTCGTTGCGGCACGTGCGGAGCGTGGGACGTGACACCCCTCCTCTTGGAGTTCAAATTTCCGGAGGAAATTTGACTGATTGTGTCCTTCAGCTCATTTAGAGCGGACGTAGTGGTTGTTGGTTGTTGATATATTGTATCGTTAGATGTAATTGATATTCCTTGTGGTTGTGTTTAATTTTCGACGTTGCGTTTTCCCTTGATGTACAATAGCAGGTGAGTGACTGAGCCCCATATTGCTCCGAGTAGTGCGAGTCCGCATCCGTAAGTTTCGCGTAATTGATATCCATGTATAACTATGTCAACTATTGTTTTCATTATTTTCAGTATTATGAAGATTCCAAGTATTGCTGCGCTGACCGTTCCGAATTCCATAAAACCAGTCCATAATTTCGATGCAGTATTCTTTGCTAGTGTCGTTAATGCGTTTTCATCCATGATTCCCAAGATATTTACCGTTTCAGGGACGATTACTTTTCCTGTTGCTCCTCTGGCCAGTGTGTTTAATATTGTTGTTTTCTCAACTGGGAACATGACGTGGTCTCGTAGTGTATCCAGGTCCCTTTGGGTATATATTCCGCTTGTGGCCAGTGATGATGGTGCTGAATATTGCCAAGTTTGGCGTGTGTCTGGACGGAGATCTTGTGATGCAATTGCCTCCATCGGTTTTGATACGAACTTGTGCCAGTCCTTCGATGTTGTATAGTGTGGGTAGTACTGCACTACATTCTGTATGATTTTCATGTTGAGTTAGAATGTGTGTCTTTGGTGTTAAAAATGCGGTGCGATTTCCTTGCTAACACTTTATGTCTTTACACTCTAGTGTTTACAATATAAGTTACAAAATTTATATATATATATGTATTTTTATATATATATATATATGCGTGTGTGTATGAGTGTGTCAATAAATATAATGGACATGCATGAAAATTATAATATAATATAATAGATATAATATATTTGCTTTGTTATGAATGTTGATTGTTTTACATAAGTATTCATTTTGTGTGTATATTATTGTTATTACGTTGTATACATATTATATATGTATGTATATACATAGGGAAAGAGTTTTAGTATGTTAATGTTTGTTTACAATTGTACGTATGCATGTGTTATGTATAAATGTGTATGTATGTTTATATGTATGTATATGTATGTATATATATTCTCATCAATTTACATTATTCTTGCGTTGTATTATTTTATTCCTTCTTCGTTATGATCTTCCCCTTTTCTATTATTATTTATAAAATATTCATTCTTTAATTGAAAACATGATTTATTTTGTAACGCATAAAGATACTATTAGCACGTGTTGGTTATTTAAAATGGCCGCCTGTAAATGTCTCTAGTATGTGACGATATTACATTAATGCGAAATTATTTGTGAGTTTATTTTAATAATTGAAGTATAATTGCAATAGGAATAATATTATTTTGCATTTATTTAATGTGCATAATTATTGCGTGTATTCGGTGCGCATGCGTAAACGCTTTCCTATGTTCATGGCAATCCAATATGGCCGCTCGTGAATGTCTCTAGTCGATGTGCACGTGTAAGAGCTATGCTATGTTCATGGCGGTCCAAGATGGCCGCTCGTGAATGTCTCCGGTGAAAGTATAGCGACGCGTCCTTAGTTTGCTTAATACTGAAATAATTGTTCGTTCGTCGCTTAGTTTCCTCTATTTTAGCGCAGTTAAATTTTTTTTTTTTTTTTTTTTGACGATGGTGTTGTTTGTGTAATCATCATAACATTTATATACTGTGTGTTGTTTTAATCTAATGACATGTGGCTTTGTCGTTGTTTCACATCTGTATAATGTAATTCTAGAACTAATCTATATATTGTTAATTAGCATCTTTATTGTTTACAGGTTCTACAATTCTAATCCTTCACCACCGAGTACTTTATTTGGAACAATTATATAAAGCGTGTTGGGTATTTTCTGGTTCTTCGCTACATTTCCAACACTTATCATGATTATTTTTACTTATCCTAGAATTGTAAGTATATATATAGATATATATAAAGGATTATAAAATATCTGTATAATAGATTAGCGTTGGATTATTTGTTATGATGACATAAATTTCCCTTTGTTTTTCAGTTTCATGTTGCCGTCTTGATTGCTTCGGCAATGTCTGGTTCAGTATTCTATAAGTATTTGCCTAACTTTGTTATGATGTCATAAATTTCCCTTTGATTTGAGTTTCCTGTTGCCGTCTTGACTGCTTCGACAATGCCTGGTTTAGTATTCTATAAGCATTCGCCTAACTTTGGTAGTGGGCTTCTTGTAACTGCGTCGGCTTTAATGTGTATCTTCCGATGTGAGTAACAAGCTTCTTATTATTGTCCATTTTTATTCCAAGATGGTTTATAACATTCTTCCCTTTTTTTTTTAGGTTATGATTGGTTATCTTGGTATTTATTACCTTTGGTATCTTCATACCGTCATATATTATGTTTTGCGAAGATGGATCCGTAGCAAATCCTCGTGGAACTCTTGCGTGTACACTTTCTTCTACGATAACTTGTTGCATATGGAATTTGTTAACTTATAAGGTACCCTTTTGTTTGCTAAGACCATTCCGCTAGTTTAATTGAGATATTGTGAAGCTTGAACACTATTATTTTCTTCCATATATACATATATTGAAGCAGTTGAGGTTAGTTTATCCACTCGTTGACAGTTGTATACTATGTTCTATGGAGTGGGTCCACAATTTGTTTTGTTTCTTTTTATGATGAATAATTGTTCACGAGGTATCTTTCCACTTTTACTGTTTTGTAATTATTTACTGGATTACTCATTTTATTTCTAAGGAATGATTGAAACGCAAATGCAATATTCGACAATCAATATTACGCCATATATTACCGTGTTACATTTCCTCTTGGAATCGCTCTGGTGGTCTATTTCGATGATGTGCCAGTTTTAATTTATTCAAGTGTACTGTTCGAGGGAGTCCTTTTACTTCAATCTTGACGTTTTGATTTTGCAAAATTTCTAACACTTTATATGGTCCAGTATATTGATCAGAGAATTTTCCTTTACTAGGTTCTTTTAGTAGATATACCAAATCTCCTGTTTTAAAATTTTGAGGGTTGATTCGTCGGTCGTAATATTCCTTTGATCTTAATTTAGATTTTATCAAGTTTTCCCTTGCCATTTGCTGCACGGTGTTGATTTTATTGAACAAGTCTATGAGATATTCTGCGTATGTTGGTTCCATGTTTTCTTCCATTATCACTTCACCAGTAGGTTCTCTGGCCAAGTGTCCAAAAACCAATTCATGTGGTGAAAATTTCGTTCCTTCGTGTACAGAGGTATTGTAGGAAAACATGGCTAGTTCCACCCATTCGTCCCAATTTCTGGAATTTTCAATATATAACTTCAGGTATTCTGCCAATACATGGTGAGATCTTTCGATTGAGCCGTTACTTTGTGGGTGATATGCCGACGTGATGTATTGTTTAATACGGAATCTTTTTGCTACTTTCTTCATTAGCGAAGATGTAAAGTTCGCTCCTTGATCAGTGATAATAGCTCTCGGCGACCCGAATCGACAGATAAATCGTTTTACGAAAGCATCCGCTATCTCGGCTGAAGAGATTCTTACCATGGGGATCCCGATTGAGTACTTTGTCAATAGATCTTGAATAGTTAGTATATACTCGTTTCCCTTTTGAGTTTTTGGCAACGGCCCAGCGATATCCATACTGATTTTATCGAACGCTTTACCTGGTGTGTCCGTAAGTATCATTGGTTGCTTCGTTTTTATCCTTGTGAGTTTCTTCAATTGGCACTCCTAGCATGTCCTTACATAATCTTGAATTTCCTTTTTCATATTTTCCCAATAATAGTGTTGTCGTATTCTCAAATAAGTTTTAGTTATTCCTTTGTGTCCTGCTACAGATGATTCGTGTTTTTCTCGTATTATATTGCTTCGTGTTTCTACTGGTGGGGTAATTACTTCCCCGGTACAAATGGTAATAGTTATTGTTTTTTCTATGAAAACCTCCTTTAATTTCGTGATTATGTGTCGCCAGGGTATCTCTTCTAAATTTCCTTTGCTAATGCTGAAGGAAGTTAGTTGTTTTTCGTTAACTACGTCCAACAATGATTTTAATGAATTTAATAAATTTTCTGGTGTTATTGAAATATTTCGATTTTCTTTTATTGGTAGGGATACGATGTATTTCCCGGAGTCATGATTCAACCTTGCTTTTTCCAACATTAAACTTTCATAACAAGGCAATCGCCCTGCTTCCTTCATCTCTAAGGCTCCTTTATCTATCGGGGTGCCATATATATCTATGAATATTATTTTATGATCATTCACTCTCGTAATCGAGTCTCGAGTTTCCGAAATTTTTAGTTCCGCAAGTATAGTAGGTCTCGCGTCTCTTTCTTGTTGTTGTGTTAGTTCTGGGATTGCAATGGAGGGTTCCTCTTCGCTTGTTGTATCAGTGTTCTCCTTTTCTTGGTTGGATATTTCTTCGCCTGTTTTCGCATCGAGTTCAGCTAATGCTTGATCAAAGTACTTTACGGGGGTTTCTTCTATGGTAAAATGTTTCCGGGTAAAAACTTTTCTTCGTTTTGTAGAGTCTTGGGATTGAGACAAGACACGTGGTTTAGCTTCAAATATGGGAGAATCTTCGGTTGAGGTGTCTAATGCGAATCGTTTTGGGGCAGGATACTGGATTGGTGAATTTTCTTCTCTCCTCCTGATTGGTAGGCAGATCTCCGGAGGGTTTCTAGACAATGCGTCCGCGTCCGCGTTTGCGTTTGCCCTACCTTCTTTGTATAGAATGTCAAATTCGAAGTCCGACAATTTTAATTTCCATTTCCAGATTCTTGAAGTAGGGTCCTTGATAGAATGCATCCACACCAAAGGTTTATGATCGGTTACAATAGTAAATTTTCTTCCGTACAGATACGGTCGGAAATGCATTGCGCTGTAGACGATTGCTAAACACTCCTTTTCGATAGTGGAGTAGTTTTGTTCTGCGGAATTTAATAATCTCGAGGCATATGCGTTTGGCAAATCCTTTCCAATCGGCCCCTGACTCAGTACGCCGCCTATTGCATATCCTGATGCGTCTGTGGTAAGATTAAAGGGTTTAGAAAAATCTGGATATTGTAGAATGGGTTTTGTCATTAATGCTGTTTTTAAATTATTAAACGCATTTTCTTGATTTTCTGCCCATTTAAAGGGGGTATCTTTCTTCAATAATTGCGTCAATGGTTTTGCGATTTTGGAGAAATCGGGTATAAATCTTCTGTAGTATCCTGCTAGTCCTAAAAATTGTTTGATGTTTTTTACCTTTTTGGGTCGTGGAAATTATATGTCCTAAATAATTTACTTCATGTCGTAAGAACTCACACTTATCGGGCTGTAATCGTAATTTAGCATTCCTTAGTCTTTCCATTAATTTGTTAAATTTACTTTCGTGTTCTTGAAGTGACCTCGAATAAATTACAATGTCATCCAGATAGACGAATAGTTCTATTCCTTGCAGTCCGGATAATACTGAGTTCATCAAGCGCTGAAATGTTGCTGGAGCATTTTTTAATCCAAAGGGCATTCTTTTGAATTGAAAGTGTCCGTACGGTGTCGAAAATGCAGTTTTATGGGCATCCTCCTGTGACATACGGATCTGATGGAAACCTGATGCCAAGTCAAACGTAGAAAAGTATTTTGCACTTCCTAATTGATCCAATATTTCTGTGATATTTGGGAGTGGAAAAGCATCGTCGATCGTTTTATCGATTCAGCTTCCTATAATCAATAACTAATCTCCAACGTTTGTTTCCTTGCGAATCGGGTTTTTTCGGTACGATCCATAACGGAGAATTGTATGGGGATATCGATGGTTCCACGATGTCTGTGTCTAATAATTCTTGAATTTGTCGATTTATTTCTTCTCGGTGTACTGGTGGGTAACGATACTGTTTAGTATTAACTGGTATATCTTCCGTTGTAATTATTCTATGTTCTAGAATTCCAGTTGCTTCCAGCGTATCTCCTGGAATATGAAATCTATCTTGATTGTTACGAATCAATTTTTCGACGTTTTTCCTTTCCTCTTCGTTCAAGTGTTCAAGTCGTAGTAATTCAATTATTTTGTCAGATCTGCTTTCCTTTGTTTTTAAAATTGTATTACACGCCGTACTAGGAAGCCGGGTGAGGTTTTCAAATTCTTTGATTACCATTGTTGGTGTCGTAAATTCATAATCTCTTGAAGTAGTATTTATTATTCTCAGATAACCTTTTCCTTTATGATTTCTCACAACTGCATTACCAAAATAAATCCCCTTGATCGGCTCGATTTTGGGAATAAATCCCTCTCTTATCTCTGGATTTGCGATATTAATTGAGCATGTTACCGAACTTCGTTTCGGTACGATTATTCTTTCTTTAGTGTCGAAGGGAATATAAATATTTCCCCATTTGATATGCCTTTTCTCGTAATCCAAACGAGCTTTGCATCCTGCAAAAAATTCGGATCCTAAGATTCCGTCTTGATCGATCAGCAATGAGTCATCAACTACGTGAAAAATGATTGGATGGCCTGCGACCTGTATTACTGTCTGCCCTAGGGAGACCAGGCTCGTTGCCGTAATTCCTCTCACTTCAATTTGTTTCTGTTCGTCGATGATAGCTGAATCGAATAAAGCAGGTTTTTTGATAATATTGATTTCTGATCCAGAGTCTAGTAGTAAACTTGTCTTGGTTTTTAAGTCTGGGGAAACTATTCGTGCAGTTGGGGTTGTTAGAGAATCGTTTAATTTTATTGAAATAATCCGAAGAGGTCGTCTTCCGCATCTGAGTCCGGTTCCTGGTGGTTTTCCCTCGTCTGTTCCTTCCGTGTTGGTTTTTCCTTTTGGCCTTGAGATTCCGGACTCTCTGTTTTTATTTTCGCGTGGCTGTAAGATGGTTCCCCACAGTATTTAATGGTTGTTCCCTTGATCTTACAGTCGACGTTACGTTCGCTTTGTTCCTTGTTACGGATTGTGGAGTCGATTTCGCGGGGTCAGCTGCCCTTGTTCTCTTTATTAGCATAGGCGCCGGCCTCCTTGTGGCCGCTTGCACTCTTGGGCGATTCGAAAATTCGTCCCTTCGTGGCTCGCCCCATTTCCCCGAAGGACGTGTTCGGTTTCCCGACTGTTCTTGAGCATAGGGTATAATTATCCCAGCATCTACCCGTGCTTTAAATTTATAACAATCCTTTACTAAATGCCCAGGTGTTTTATAATAATTACATGTTATGATATCCTGTTTTGAATAATTCTGTGATGGAGGTTCGGACCTTCGATCCTGATGATTGTTTCTGATATTGTCATTAGTAGTCAAGGGTCGTACGTTGTCGCGTTTGTAATTATTCAGAAATGTTGGTCGTTGGAGTCGCGTTCTATCGTTCATTTGTTTCACTTCTTGTGTTGCCTTAACGGCTTGGCGATACGCCTCTTCTAAAGTGTGGTATCCTGCTATCTTCACACGTAAATACACCTCGTTTGGGAGCCCCTTAACGAAAGCTTCCCTCGTTTCCCAATCTATTGTATCTTGGATGTCCGGTGATATCGTGCCGTACTCGCTTCTTTCTCCGTCCATTATCGCTAACCTAAGATTTCTAACGCGATCCATGTAATCTAATATATCTTCCCCAGGTCGTTGGTATATCGTTCCTAATTCTCCCTTGTACTCGTTAAGAGATTTCTTTGGGCCAAACAGATCCTTTAATTTGTTCCCGAAATCGCTCAAACTTATTAGTTCTGTATCTTCGACGGCGAGAAACGCATGTCCGCGAAGCTTATTCATTAATAGTTTTATTAACTGGGGTTCTTGATGCCTAGGAACCATGTTTCGTGCGCGCTCGCATGCTCTTAAAAATTGAAATACTGAGGGTCGATGTCCGTCGAATACTGGTACTGACTCGATCGCGTCTTTTAGCTTAATCGGTTGGGGATATCCACCTGGCTGTACCGTTTCTTGTTGGGTTGCCGGCGGCGATGCAGGTGACTGAGGTTCCCCTTTTGTTTTGAGTTCGCGTACGTCGTTTTGTAATTCGTTCATTTTTGCAATCATATCAGTTATTACTCGAAAATTTGCATCCCACGTTCTTAGTTTTTCCGACAATGTCAAAAGCACATCTTCATCCAATGACTCTAATTTGGTTGCCATTATTTTTCAGATATATATTTTATCAATGACAGTAATAACTTTAATCCTCTGTGGAGCGTATCCCACCGCTGCCACCAAAAATTTTTATCTGTTACGTTCTGTTATGTTCGATTTGATTGTGCTATGCCTTCCGTGTTAGTCTAGACTAAATCCAGAAAAAATTTTTGTTGCGCTATCTTGAGTTTAATCGGAAGGGGAAAATTGAAATGGTATGATTGTTTATGAAATATTAATCGAGATGTCCGATTAATATGGTAATTGCTGCCACCAGAAATAGTCTAAGGATTATTTCGAAGAATTTCCTTTTATTATTATTATTTTCTTTAAGTTGGGAGTGTTAGTGTATGATGGGTATTGTTTGTCTATCGTGTCTTTTGGATTCCCAGTCTGGAAGTGCCTCTGTAAGCACCTTCTTGCCTGTAGGAAAACAAACGTTGTACCTTCGTCTGTCGTGTCTTTTGAATTCCCAGACTGGAAATGCCTCTGTAAGCACTTTCTTGCCTGTAGGAAAACAAACCTTGTACCCTTGTCTATTGTGTCTTTTGAATTCCCAGACTGGAAGTGCCTCTGTAAGCACTTTCTTGCCTGTAGGAAAACAAATCTATGTACCTTCGTCTGTCGTGTCTGTTGAATTCCCAGACTGGAAGTGCCTCTGTAAGCACTTTCTTGCCTGTAGGAAAACAAACCTTATACCCTTGTCTGTTGTGTCTGTTGTGTCTGTTGATTTCCCAGACTGGAAGTGCCTCTGTAAGCACTTTCTTGCCTGTAGGAAAACAAACCTTGTACCCTGTCTGTCGTGGGGTTTGAACTAGGTGAGAGTCTATTATCTACTAACTCGTGTTTAATGGGTAGCGTTGACTTACATTTGATGCTACTGGCAAACGAATTCCACCTTTCGGCTAACCTGCTATGCGCAGGAATACTGGCACGGGAGAGGATTAAAGTTATTAGGGATAGACAATTGGCAACGTATTTATTTCGTCTGACAGAATTATGTTGGTTTAACTATATTTTAATTTATTCATTGTTAGTTGATTGAAGGTATTACAATATCAGTAATAAGTATCGTCGGATGCAAATGTAGATATATTATACAGCGATGTACAATAAATAAATATTCTAGCTTCTAACTGGATAAATTTTACAAATGTTTGGTAGGATAATATTCTTTCGTACCAATAAAATTAATAATAAACGCTATTCTCTAATTCTTCTCGATGCCTCCTCTCTTCCTTTTTTATTTCTGCAGCAATTAATCGTTTGTACCAACGTTCGGCTCGCTTTTTGCTGCGGTGACTTTTATCTTTTCTATTCTTTCTCGATTTCGTCATGGAATTATAATTCGTTCTTGACAACAAGTAAAGTCGTAAATGAGTAAATGATTATTTTATTTGGTAACTGAGTTCACTGTAGACAATCAGTGTGGCTTCGTAGGCCTTACCCAAGGATGAGCAGTCTGCTAACGGTGGGAAGAGGAAAACGAAAACCTTAGATGTTTTCTGTGACGAAAACACTGTAATCACTGGTTGATACAGCGAACAATTGTAAACAAAATAGATCGAAAGCTGATTGAGTTTATTCCAAACAATTTATTAAATGTTGAGCAAGAACGTTTATCTCAATTTTGTAATTATATTCTCTGTAAACAATCCGTGTGGCTTCGTAGGCCTCGCCCAAGGATGAGCAATCTGCTAACGATGGGAAGAGGAAAACGAAAACCATAGATGTTTCCAATGATTGAAAACACCGTGATCACTGGTCGATACAGAGAATAATTGTCGTGAATTCAAAATGTTCGAATGAAATTTTATGTGAGTTATTTACTTGGTACTTCTATCTGTCAACTATAGCTGCCGACGGATACTTTCGTTTAAAGACAACTTTGTTCAATTAAAAGTTAAAAAAGAAAGGAAGAGGGTGTACAATTTCGAATCTCCTACCTTGTTTGATTTGTGGAGTCGATCAGGTGTGAATATGGTTTGGCGATGAATCGGTTTTAACAATTAAATTTTGTTTCGCGATTAGTTACTCGATGTTTCGGATTTTCGAATTTAATTAACAATTTTATTAAACGGAATTACAGTATGTACTAGATCGTTCCTTGACGCAGACGGATCGACTTGCGAATGAACAAAAGAATAAATGAATCACCGAATCTCAAGTTAATACCAAACTTTAAGTGCAATACTCTTACAATACTATTTAAGTTAAACTCACTGTTTCCAATTAAGACTGACATCTGACTGCTCTGAATTAAAACTGAACTTTAACTACTTTCAACACTACTTTCAATTAAATTCTGAACTTGGAAAAACCAGCTCTGACCTCAATTAAAACTGCACTCCAACAACTACTCTCTATTGAGTACTGAATCTCTATTTATATTCTTCCTAATTGTCACGTGACCGATTATTTCTTTTGTAATTGTACCATTACTACGTGACAATTTATGAATTTCGTAACTACCTATTTCCGCTGGGGTTCTTGTTTTCTTGATTATCTCACCCTTTGCTGAAATTTCGTCTTCTTAATCATCTCACGTTTTGTTTGGTGTTAATGACATACAAGGTGCTTGAAAGAATGTACATGTTGCAGGTGGTCGTATTTTGCTGATGCTGCGTCTGCGTTCTTTCCATGGCCCTCGTTACTGATACCAGTGGAATGTGCCGGTCGCGTGGCTGCTTGGCCTTGCTGAGGTTGCATTTTGTGTGTCCGGTGATCGCCCTGCTGATGTCGGTGAATCGTACGAGGTGCTTGCCGAGTCTTTGCACGTGTTGTATGCTCTATTTCTTATGTTCCCCAAGGTTATTGTGAGTTCAAGGACAAGTTTTAATACGTCATTCTATAAGAGGTGGTGCGTGGTGGTAGTTTCTATTTGTTGATTTGCTTGCCGAGTTTTAGGTTAGTTTTTCCTTTTTATAAAATGTTTGTTCGTAGCAATAAGTGATTTTGATATTGCCTGATGTTTGTATGATCTGTAGTGTTAATTTTGTTTGTTGTATTCTCATATTTCTTTTATGAATGCAGGTTATATCGAATCATGGATACTGACATGTCTGGAGCTGTAGAGGTATGTATTAATTTGATTTGTGTTGATTTCATCATATTTCATATTGTTGTCCTTTATCTTGAATATGTGTATTTTATTTTAGTGTAAGAAAAAGAAAAGGAATAGAGGGAAGCGCAGGCCGTTCGTACCTCCTGTGGTCGAAGTGGTAGATACAAATGCCTGCGGCAAGGTCCGTTTTCCGGAGGAAATTCCTGATGGAGTGTTGGAAGCCTATCTATTTCTATTTTATTTTCCATCTTACCCTCGTATATTAATTATATCTATATATATGAATAATTAACTATGTTTAATAAATTTTATCAAAGAATTTCCATTTTCATTGCACTGTGTGTTTGTTTCTAGGTATACGAGTTGACACTTGCGTTGTTTGTGTATTGCGGTTATCTATGTTTTCGTTGCGGCACGTGCGGAGCGTGGGACGTGACAAAATAACGCATAATTTTCTTCAAAATCGACAAATGAATGCATTTTGCCTGCATCTGGTCTTGTTTCTACGACGTACAGCACGGGCACTACGTTCTGCACGCATAATGCAGTGAAAAGAGCGTTTAAACGTCGAAATATCTGAAGCGGAAAAGAAATAACTCTTAATTTTCGACGAAATCGACGAATTATTGCAATTTGCGTGTGTCTGGGCTTGTTTCGACGATGGAAAACGCATGCACTACGTTCTGCACGCATAATGCAGTGAAAAGAGCGTTTAAACGTCGAAATATCTGAAGCGGGAGAGAAATAACTCTTAATTTTCGACGAAATCGACGAATTATTTCAGTTTGCGTGTTTCTGGGCTTGTTTCGACGATGGAAAACGCGTGCACTACGTTCGGCACACATAACGCAGTGAAAAGCGCGTTTAAACGTCGAATTATCATAAACGGGAGAGAAATATCGCTTAATTCCCTACAAAATCGACGAATTACTGCAATTTGCGTGTGTCTGGGCTTGTTTCTACGACGTACATCACGCGCACTACGTTCTGCACGCATAACGCAGTGCAAAGGGCGTTTAAACGTCGAAATATCTCAAATGGGAGAGTAATAACTCTTAATTTTCGACGAAATCGACAAGTTATTGCAATTTGCGTGTGTCTGGGTTTGTTTCTACGACGTACATCACGCGCACTACGTTCTGCACGCATAACGCAGTGTAATGGGCGTTTAAACGTCGAAATATCTCAAAAAGCAGAGAAATATCGCTTAATTTTCTACAAAATCGACGAACTATTGCAATTTTCGTGTATCTGGGTTTGTCCCGACGACGGAAAGCGCGTGCACTACGTTCGGCACGCATAACGCAGTGAAAAGCGCGTTTAAAACGTCGAAATATTATAAGTGGGAGAGAAATATCGCATAATTTTCCGGAAAATCGACGATTTCTTGCGATTTGCGTGTGTATGGGCTTGTATCGACGATGGAAAAACCGTGCACTACGTTCTGCACGCATAACGCAGTGAAAAGCGCGTTTAAACGTCGAAATATTATAAGTGGGAGAGAAATATCGCATAATTTTCCAGAAAATCGACGATTTCTTGCGATTTGCGTGTGTATTGGCTTGTTTCGACGACGGAAAGCGCGTGCACTACGTTCTGCGCGCATAATGCAGTGCAAAGGGCGTTTAAACGTCGAAATATCTCGAACGGGAGAGAAATAACGCATAATTTTCGTCAAAATCGACGAATGAATGCATTTGCCTGCATCTGGTCTTGTTTCTCCGACGTACATCACGCGCACTACGTTCTGCACGCATAATGCAGTGAAAAGAGCGTTTAAACGTCGAAATATCTGAAGCGGAAGAGAAATAACTCTTAATTTTCGACGAAATCGACGAATTATTGCAATTTGCGCGTGTCTGCGCTTGTTTCTACGACGTACATCACGCGCACTACGTTCTGCACGCATAACGCAGTGTAATGGGCGTTTAAACGTCGAAATATCTCAAACAGCAGAGAAATATCGCTTAATTTTTCTACAAAATCGACGAACTATTGCAATTTTCGTGTATCTGGGTTTGTTCCGACGACGGAAAGCGCGTGCACTACGTTCGGCACGCATAACGCAGTGAAAAGCGCGTTTAAAACGTCGAAATATCATAAATGGGAGAGAAATATCGCATAATTTTCCAGAAAATCGACGATTTCTTGCGATTTGCGTGTGTCTGGGCTTGTTTCTACGACGTACATCACGCGCACAACGTTCTGCGCGCATAATGCAGTGCAAAGGGCGTTTAAACGTCGAAATATCTCAAACGGGAGAGAAATATCGCTTAATTTTCTAGAAAATCGACGATTTCTTGCGATTTGCGTGTGTATGGGCTTGTATCGACGATGGAAAAACCGTGCACTACGTTCTGCACGCATAACGCAGTGCAAAGGGCGTTTAAACGTCGAAATATCTCAAATGGGAGAGTAATAACTCTTAATTTTCGACGAAATCGACAAGTTATTGCAATTTGCGTGTGTCTGGGCTTGTTTCTACGACGTACATCACGCGCACTACGTTCTGCACGCATAACGCAGTGTAATGGGCGTTTAAACGTCGAAATATCTCAAACAGCAGAGAAATATCGCTTAATTTTTCTACAAAATCGACGAACTATTGCAATTTTCGTGTATCTGGGTTTGTTCCGACGACGGAAAGCGCGTGCACTATGTTCGGCACGCATAACGCAGTGAAAAGCGCGTTTAAACGTCGAAATATTATAAGTGGGAGAGAAATATCGCATAATTTCCCAGAAAATCGACGATTTCTTGCGAATTGCGTGTGTATGGGCTTGTATCGACGATGGAAAAGCCGTGCACTACGTTCTGCACGCATAACGGAGTGCAAAGGGCGTTTAAACGTCGAAATATCTCAAATGGGAGAGTAATAACTCTTAATTTTCGACGAAATCGACAAGTTATTGCAATTTGCGTGTGTCTGGGCTTGTTTCTACGACGTACATCACGCGCACTACGTTCTGCACGCATAACGCAGTGTAATGGGCGTTTAAACGTCGAAATATCTCAAATGTCAGAGTAATAACTCTTAATTTTCGACGAAATCGACGAATTATTGCAATTTGCGTGTGTCTGGGCTTGTTTCGACGATGGAAAACGCGTGCACTACGTTCTGCACGCATAATGCAGTGAAAAGAGCGTTTAAGCGTCGAAATATCTGAAGCGGGAGAGAAATAACTCTTAATTTTCTAGAAAATCGACGATTTCTTGCGATTTGCGTGTGTATGGGCTTGTATCGACGATGGAAAAACCGTGCACTACGTTCTGCACGCATAACGCAGTGAAAAGCGCGTTTAAACGTCGAAATATTATAAGTGGGAGAGAAATATCGCATAATTTTCCAGAAAATCGACGATTTCTTGCGATTTGCGTGTGTATTGGCTTGTTTCGACGACGGAAAGCGCGTGCACTACGTTCTGCGCGCATAATGCAG
The DNA here is from genome assembly GCF_024516045.1 of Bombus affinis. Taxonomy (NCBI): domain Eukaryota; kingdom Metazoa; phylum Arthropoda; class Insecta; order Hymenoptera; family Apidae; genus Bombus; species Bombus affinis. The sequence continues at coordinate 20,229 of NW_026109554.1, forward strand.
TGCAAAGGGCGTTTAAACGTCGAAATATCTCGAACGGGAGAGAAATAACGCATAATTTTCGTCAAAATCGACGAATGAATGCATTTGCCTGCATCTGGTCTTGTTTCTCCGACGTACATCACGCGCACTACGTTCTGCACGCATAATGCAGTGAAAAGAGCGTTTAAACGTCGAAATATCTGAAGCGGAAGAGAAATAACTCTTAATTTTCGACGAAATCGACGAATTATTGCAATTTGCGCGTGTCTGCGCTTGTTTCTACGACGTACATCACGCGCACTACGTTCTGCACGCATAATGCAGTGAAAAGAGCGTTTAAAACGTCGAAATATCTGAAGCGGGAGAGAAATAACTCTTAATTTTCTAGAAAATCGACGATTTCTTGCGATTTGCGTGTGTATGGGCTTGTATCGACGATGGAAAAACCGTGCACTACGTTCTGCACGCATAACGCAGTGCAAAGGGCGTTTAAACGTCGAAATATCTCAAATGGGAGAGTAATAACTCTTAATTTTCGACGAAATCGACAAGTTATTGCAATTTGCGTGTGTCTGGGCTTGTTTCTACGACGTACATCACGCGCACTACGTTCTGCACGCATAACGCAGTGTAATGGGCGTTTAAACGTCGAAATATCTCAAACAGCAGAGAAATATCGCTTAATTTTTCTACAAAATCGACGAACTATTGCAATTTTCGTGTATCTGGGTTTGTTCCGACGACGGAAAGCGCGTGCACTATGTTCGGCACGCATAACGCAGTGAAAAGCGCGTTTAAACGTCGAAATATTATAAGTGGGAGAGAAATATCGCATAATTTCCCAGAAAATCGACGATTTCTTGCGATTTGCGTGTGTATGGGCTTGTATCGACGATGGAAAAGCCGTGCACTACGTTCTGCACGCATAACGGAGTGCAAAGGGCGTTTAAAACGTCGAAATATCTCAAATGGGAGAGTAATAACTCTTAATTTTCGACGAAATCGACACGTTATTGCAATTTGCGTGTGTCTGGGCTTGTTTCTACGACGTACATCACGCGCACTACGTTCTGCACGCATAACGCAGTGTAATGGGCGTTTAAACGTCGAAATATCTCAAACAGCAGAGAAATATCGCTTAATTTTTCTACAAAATCGACGAACTATTGCAATTTTCGTGTATCTGGGTTTGTTCCGACGACGGAAAGCGCGTGCACTACGTTCGGCACGCATAACGCAGTGAAAAGCGCGTTTAAACGTCGAAATATCATAAATGGGAGAGAAATATCGCATAATTTTCCAGAAAATCGACGATTTCTTGCGATTTGCGTGTGTCTGGGCTTGTTTCTACGACGTACATCACGCGCACAACGTTCTGCGCGCATAATGCAGTGCAAAGGGCGTTTAAACGTCGAAATATCTCAAACGGGAGAGAAATATCGCTTAATTTTCTAGAAAATCGACGATTTCTTGCGATTTGCGTGTGTATGGGCTTGTATCGACGATGGAAAAACCGTGCACTACGTTCTGCACGCATAACGCAGTGCAAAGGGCGTTTAAACGTCGAAATATCTCAAATGGGAGAGTAATAACTCTTAATTTTCGACGAAATCGACAAGTTATTGCAATTTGCGTGTGTCTGGGCTTGTTTCTACGACGTACATCACGCGCACTACGTTCTGCACGCATAACGCAGTGTAATGGGCGTTTAAACGTCGAAATATCTCAAACAGCAGAGAAATATCGCTTAATTTTTCTACAAAATCGACGAACTATTGCAATTTTCGTGTATCTGGGTTTGTTCCGACGACGGAAAGCGCGTGCACTATGTTCGGCACGCATAACGCAGTGAAAAGCGCGTTTAAACGTCGAAATATTATAAGTGGGAGAGAAATATCGCATAATTTCCCAGAAAATCGACGATTTCTTGCGAATTGCGTGTGTATGGGCTTGTATCGACGATGGAAAAGCCGTGCACTACGTTCTGCACGCATAACGGAGTGCAAAGGGCGTTTAAACGTCGAAATATCTCAAATGGGAGAGTAATAACTCTTAATTTTCGACGAAATCGACAAGTTATTGCAATTTGCGTGTGTCTGGGCTTGTTTCTACGACGTACATCACGCGCACTACGTTCTGCACGCATAACGCAGTGTAATGGGCGTTTAAACGTCGAAATATCTCAAATGTCAGAGTAATAACTCTTAATTTTCGACGAAATCGACGAATTATTGCAATTTGCGTGTGTCTGGGCTTGTTTCGACGATGGAAAACGCGTGCACTACGTTCTGCACGCATAATGCAGTGAAAAGAGCGTTTAAGCGTCGAAATATCTGAAGCGGGAGAGAAAATAACTCTTAATTTTCTAGAAAATCGACGATTTCTTGCGATTTGCGTGTGTATGGGCTTGTATCGACGATGGAAAACCGTGCACTACGTTCTGCACGCATAACGCAGTGAAAAGCGCGTTTAAACGTCGAAATATTATAAGTGGGAGAGAAATATCGCATAATTTTCCAGAAATCGACGATTTCTTGCGATTTGCGTGTGTATTGGCTTGTTTCGACGACGGAAAGCGCGTGCACTACGTTCTGCGCGCATAATGCAGTGCAAAGGGCGTTTAAACGTCGAAATATCTCGAACGGGAGAGAAATAACGCATAATTTTCGTCAAAATCGACGAATGAATGCATTTGCCTGCATCTGGTCTTGTTTCTCCGACGTACATCACGCGCACTACGTTCTGCACGCATAATGCAGTGAAAAGAGCGTTTAAAACGTCGAAATATCTGAAGCGGAAGAGAAATAACTCTTAATTTTCGACGAAATCGACGAATTATTGCAATTTGCGCGTGTCTGCGCTTGTTTCTACGACGTACATCACGCGCACTACGTTCTGCACGCATAATGCAGTGAAAAGAGCGTTTAAAACGTCGAAATATCTGAAGCGGGAGAGAAATAACTCTTAATTTTCTAGAAAATCGACGATTTCTTGCGATTTGCGTGTGTATGGGCTTGTATCGACGATGGAAAAACCGTGCACTACGTTCTGCACGCATAACGCAGTGCAAAGGGCGTTTAAACGTCGAAATATCTCAAATGGGAGAGTAATAACTCTTAATTTTCGACGAAATCGACAAGTTATTGCAATTTGCGTGTGTCTGGGCTTGTTTCTACGACGTACATCACGCGCACTACGTTCTGCACGCATAACGCAGTGTAATGGGCGTTTAAACGTCGAAATATCTCAAACAGCAGAGAAATATCGCTTAATTTTTCTACAAAATCGACGAACTATTGCAATTTTCGTGTATCTGGGTTTGTTCCGACGACGGAAGCGCGTGCACTATGTTCGGCACGCATAACGCAGTGAAAAGCGCGTTTAAACGTCGAAATATTATAAGTGGGAGAGAAATATCGCATAATTTCCCAGAAAATCGACGATTTCTTGCGATTTGCGTGTGTATGGGCTTGTATCGACGATGGAAAAGCCGTGCACTACGTTCTGCACGCATAACGGAGTGCAAAGGGCGTTTAAACGTCGAAATATCTCAAATGGGAGAGTAATAACTCTTAATTTTCGACGAAATCGACAAGTTATTGCAATTTGCGTGTGTCTGGGCTTGTTTTCTACGACGTACATCACGCGCACTACGTTCTGCACGCATAACGCAGTGTAATGGGCGTTTAAACGTCGAAATATCTCAAACAGCAGAGAAATATCGCTTAATTTTTCTACAAAATCGACGAACTATTGCAATTTTCGTGTATCTGGGTTTGTTCCGACGACGGAAAGCGCGTGCACTACGTTCGGCACGCATAACGCAGTGAAAAGCGCGTTTAAAACGTCGAAATATCATAAATGGGAGAGAAATATCGCATAATTTTCCAGAAAATCGACGATTTCTTGCGATTTGCGTGTGTCTGGGCTTGTTCTTCTACGACGTACATCACGCGCACCAACGTTCTGCGCGCATAATGCAGTGCAAAGGGCGTTTAAAACGTCGAAATATCTCAAACGGGAGAGAATATCGCTTAATTTTCTAGAAAATCGACGATTTCTTGCGATTTGCGTGTGTATGGGCTTGTATCGACGATGGAAAAACCGTGCACTACGTTCTGCACGCATAACGCAGTGCAAAGGGCGTTTAAAACGTCGAAATATCTCAAATGGGAGAGTAATAACTCTTAATTTTCGACGAAATCGACAAGTTATTTCAATTTGCGTGTGTCTGGGCTTGTTTCTACGACGTACATCACGCGCACTACGTTCTGCACGCATAACGCAGTGTAATGGGCGTTTAAACGTCGAAATATCTCAAACAGCAGAGAAATATCGCTTAATTTTTCTACAAAATCGACGAACTATTGCAATTTTCGTGTATCTGGGTTTGTTCCGACGACGGAAAGCGCGTGCACTATGTTCGGCACGCATAACGCAGTGAAAAGCGCGTTTAAACGTCGAAATATTATAAGTGGGAGAGAAATATCGCATAATTTCCCAGAAAATCGACGATTTCTTGCGATTTGCGTGTGTATGGGCTTGTATCGACGATGGAAAAGCCGTGCACTACGTTCTGCACGCATAACGGAGTGCAAAGGGCGTTTAAAACGTCGAAATATCTCAAATGGGAGAGTAATAACTCTTAATTTTCGACGAAATCGACAAGTTATTGCAATTTGCGTGTGTCTGGGCTTGTTTCTACGACGTACATCACGCGCACTACGTTCTGCACGCATAACGCAGTGTAATGGGCGTTTAAACGTCGAAATATCTCAAACAGCAGAGAAATATCGCTTAATTTTTCTACAAAATCGACGAACTATTGCAATTTTCGTGTATCTGGGTTTGTTCCGACGACGGAAAGCGCGTGCACTATGTTCGGCACGCATAACGCAGTGAAAAGCGCGTTTAAACGTCGAAATATTATAAGTGGGAGAGAAATATCGCATAATTTCCCAGAAAATCGACGATTTCTTGCGATTTGCGTGTGTATGGGCTTGTATCGACGATGGAAAAGCCGTGCACTACGTTCTGCACGCATAACGGAGTGCAAAGGGCGTTTAAACGTCGAAATATCTCAAATGGGAGAGTAATAACTCTTAATTTTCGACGAAATCGACAAGTTATTGCAATTTGCGTGTGTCTGGGCTTGTTTCTACGACGTACATCACGCGCACTACGTTCTGCACGCATAACGCAGTGTAATGGGCGTTTAAACGTCGAAATATCTCAAACAGCAGAGAAATATCGCTTAATTTTTCTACAAAATCGACGAACTATTGCAATTTTCGTGTATCTGGGTTTGTTCCGACGACGGAAAGCGCGTGCACTACGTTCGGCACGCATAAACGCAGTGAAAAGCGCGTTTTAAACGTCGAAATATCATAAATGGGAGAGAAATATCGCATAATTTTCCAGAAAATCGACGATTTCTTGCGATTTGCGCGTGTCTGGGCTTATTTCTACGACGTACATCACGCGCACAACGTTCTGCGCGCATAATGCAGTGCAAAGGGCGTTTAAACGTCGAAATATCTCAAACGGGAGAGAAATATCGCTTAATTTTCTAGAAAATCGACGATTTCTTGCGATTTGCGTGTGTATGGGCTTGTATCGACGATGGAAAAACCGTGCACTACGTTCTGCACGCATAACGCAGTGCAAAGGGCGTTTAAACGTCGAAATATCTCAAATGGGAGAGTAATAACTCTTAATTTTCGACGAAATCGACAAGTTATTGCAATTTGCGTGTGTCTGGGCTTGTTTCTACGACGTACATCACGCGCACTACGTTCTGCACGCATAACGCAGTGTAATGGGCGTTTAAACGTCGAAATATCTCAAACAGCAGAGAAATATCGCTTAATTTTTCTACAAAATCGACGAACTATTGCAATTTTCGTGTATCTGGGTTTGTTCCGACGACGGAAAGCGCGTGCACTATGTTCGGCACGCATAACGCAGTGAAAAGCGCGTTTAAACGTCGAAATATTATAAGTGGGAGAGAAATATCGCATAATTTCCCAGAAAATCGACGATTTCTTGCGATTTGCGTGTGTATGGGCTTGTATCGACGATGGAAAAGCCGTGCACTACGTTCTGCACGCATAACGGAGTGCAAAGGGCGTTTAAAACGTCGAAATATCTCAAATGGGAGAGTAATAACTCTTAATTTTCGACGAAATCGACAAGTTATTGCAATTTGCGTGTCTGGGCTTGTTTCTACGACGTACATCACGCGCACTACGTTCTGCACGCATAACGCAGTGTAATGGGCGTTTAAACGTCGAAATATCTCAAACAGCAGAGAAATATCGCTTAATTTTTCTACAAAATCGACGAACTATTGCAATTTTCGTGTATCTGGGTTTGTTCCGACGACGGAAAGCGCGTGCACTATGTTCGGCACGCATAACGCAGTGAAAAGCGCGTTTAAACGTCGAAATATTATAAGTGGGAGAGAAATATCGCATAATTTCCCAGAAAATCGACGATTTCTTGCGATTTGCGTGTGTATGGGCTTGTATCGACGATGGAAAAGCCGTGCACTACGTTCTGCACGCATAACGGAGTGCAAAGGGCGTTTAAAACGTCGAAATATCTCAAATGGGAGAGTAATAACTCTTAATTTTCGACGAAATCGACAAGTTATTGCAATTTGCGTGTGTCTGGGCTTGTTTCTACGACGTACATCACGCGCACTACGTTCTGCACGCATAACGCAGTGTAATGGGCGTTTAAACGTCGAAATATCTCAAACAGCAGAGAAATATCGCTTAATTTTTCTACAAAATCGACGAACTATTGCAATTTTCGTGTATCTGGTTTGTTCCGACGACGGAAAGCGCGTGCACTACGTTCGGCACGCATAACGCAGTGAAAAGCGCGTTTTAAACGTCGAAATATCATAAATGGGAGAGAAATATCGCATAATTTTCCAGAAAATCGACGATTTCTTGCGATTTGCGTGTGTCTGGGCTTGTTTCTACGACGTACATCACGCGCACAACGTTCTGCGCGCATAATGCAGTGCAAAGGGCGTTTAAACGTCGAAATATCTCAAACGGGAGAGAAATATCGCTTAATTTTCTAGAAAATCGACGATTTCTTGCGATTTGCGTGTGTATGGGCTTGTATCGACGATGGAAAAACCGTGCACTACGTTCTGCACGCATAACGCAGTGCAAAGGGCGTTTAAACGTCGAAATATCTCAAATGGGAGAGTAATAACTCTTAATTTTCGACGAAATCGACAAGTTATTGCAATTTGCGTGTGTCTGGGCTTGTTTCTACGACGTACATCACGCGCACTACGTTCTGCACGCATAACGCAGTGTAATGGGCGTTTAAACGTCGAAATATCTCAAACAGCAGAGAAATATCGCTTAATTTTTCTACAAAATCGACGAACCATTGCAATTTTCGTGTATCTGGGTTTGTTCCGACGACGGAAAGCGCGTGCACTATGTTCGGCACGCATAACGCAGTGAAAAGCGCGTTTAAAACGTCGAAATATTATAAGTGGGAGAGAAATATCGCATAATTTCCCAGAAAATCGACGATTTCTTGCGATTTGCGTGTGTATGGGCTTGTATCGACGATGGAAAAGCCGTGCACTACGTTCTGCACGCATAACGGAGTGCAAAGGGCGTTTAAACGTCGAAATATCTCAAATGGGAGAGTAATAACTCTTAATTTTCGACGAAATCGACAAGTTATTGCAATTTGCGTGTGTCTGGGCTTGTTTCTACGACGTACATCACGCGCACTACGTTCTGCACGCATAACGCAGTGTAATGGGCGTTTAAACGTCGAAATATCTCAAACAGCAGAGAAATATCGCTTAATTTTTCTACAAAATCGACGAACTATTGCAATTTTCGTGTATCTGGGTTTATTCCGACGACGGAAAGCGCGTGCACTACGTTCGGCACGCATAACGCAGTGAAAAGCGCGTTTTAAACGTCGAAATATTATAAGTGGGAGAGAAATATCGCATAATTTTCCAGAAAAATCGACGATTTCTTGCGATTTGCGTGTGTATTGGCTTGTTTCGACGACGGAAAGCGCGTGCACTACGTTCTGCGCGCATAACGCAGTGCAAAGGGCGTTTAAACGTCGAAATATCTCAAATGGGAGAGTAATAACTCTTAATTTTCGACGAAATCGACAAGTTATTGCAATTTGCGTGTGTCTGGGCTTGTTTCTACGACGTACATCACGCGCACTACGTTCTGCACGCATAACGCAGTGTAATGGGCGTTTAAACGTCGAAATATCTCAAACAGCAGAGAAATATCGCTTAATTTTTCTACAAAATCGACGAACTATTGCAATTTTCGTGTATCTGGGTTTGTTCCGACGACGGAAAGCGCGTGCACTACGTTCGGCACGCATAACGCAGTGAAAAGCGCGTTTTAAACGTCGAAATATTATAAGTGGGAGAGAAATATCGCATAATTTCCCAGAAAATCGACGATTTCTTGCGATTTGCGTGTGTATTGGCTTGTTTCGACGACGGAAAGCGCGTGCACTACGTTCTGCGCGCATAATGCAGTGCAAAGGGCGTTTAAACGTCGAAATATCTCGAACGGGAGAGAAATAACGCATAATTTTCGTCAAAATCGACGAATGAATGCATTTGCCTGCATCTGGTCTTGTTTCTACGACGTACATCACGCGCACTACGTTCTGCACGCATAATGCAGTGCAATGGGCGTTTAAACGTCGAAATATCTGAAATGTCAGAGTAATAACTCTTAATTTTCGACGAAATCGACGAATTATTGCAATTTGCGTGTGTCTGGGCTTGTTTCGACGATGGAAAACACGTGCACTACGTTCTGCACGCATAATGCAGTGTAATGGGCGTTTAAACGTCGAAATATCTCAAATGGGAGAGTAATAACTCTTAATTTTCGACGAAATCGACGAATTATTGCAATTTGCGCGTGTCTGCGCTTGTTTCTACGACGTACATCACGCGCACTACGTTCTGCACGCATAACGCAGTGTAATGGGCGTTTAAACGTCGAAATATCTCAAACAGCAGAGAAATATCGCTTAATTTTTCTACAAAATCGACGAACTATTGCAATTTTCGTGTATCTGGGTTTGTTCCGACGACGGAAAGCGCGTGCACTACGTTCGGTACGCATAACGCAGTGAAAAGCGCGTTTAAACGTCGAAATATTATAAGTGGGAGAGAAATATCGCATAATTTCCAGAAAATCGACGATTTCTTGCGATTTGCGTGTGTATTGGCTTGTTTCGACGAAGGAAAGCTCGTGCACTACGTTCTGCGAGCATAATGCAGTGCAAAGGGCGTTTAAAACGTCGAAATAACTCGAACGGGAGAGAAATAACGCATAATTTTCGTCAAAATCGACGAATGAATGCATTTGCCTGCATCTGGTCTTGTTTCTACGACGTACATCACGCGCACTACGTTCTGCACGCATAATGCAGTGAAAACAGCGTTTAAACGTCGAAATATCTGAAGCGGAAGAGAAATAACTCTTAATTTTCGACGAAATCGACGAATTATTGCAATTTGCGCGTGTCTGCGCTTGTTTCTACGACGTACATCACGCGCACTACGTTTTGCACGCATAATGCAGTGAAAACAGCGTTTAAACGTCGAAATATCTGAAGCGGAAGAGAAATAACTCTTAATTTTCGACGAAATCGACGAATTATTGCAATTTGCGCGT
>NW_026109555.1:0-29790 GCF_024516045.1 Bombus affinis
TCGCTCCGCTCGCTCGAAAAAATCTAGTCCAACCTCACAACCGATCCGTCACGTTCGCAAATTTGAAATATGTCGCCACCATATCGAATAATGAACGGAAGATGGATTGGTTTTAGGTTAGGCTATAGCTTTCGTGCGAGCGCAGCGTACGAGAGAAGCGTAAAGGTGTGTCACAAACCATCGGTTTTGCACATACGGACATTGATATATTCGCACCAGCCCGAGGAGCCGGAAGTCTTTATCCTATTGCCTTCTGACAAATGTTTACGGTTTACCAATAGTTTCACATAAATAGTACTATTTCCTCATAGTACAGTGCAATGTGATGTCCGAAATGGCTGACAAAATTAGGTAATAACACGAAATATATGGAAGGCAATATAAGGTATATGTATAGCTTGGAAATTGTGACCGATGCTCGCTCGCTCCGCTCGCTCGAAAAAATCTAGTCCAACCTCACAACCGATCCCACACGTTCGCAAATTTGAAATATGTCGCCACCATATCGAGTAATGAACGGAAGATGGATTGGTTTTAGGTTAGGCTATAGCTTTCGTGCGAGCGCAGCGAACGAGAGACGCGTAAAGGTGTGTCACAAACCAACGGTTTGGCACATACGGACATTGAAATATTCGCACCAGCCCGAGGAGCCGGAAGTCTTTATCCTATTGACTTCTGACAAATGTTTACGGTTTACCAATAGTTTCACATAATTAGTACCGTTTCCTCATAGTACAGTGCAACGTGATGTCCGAAATGGCTGACAAAATTTGGTACAAGCACGAAATATATGCAAGACAATATATGGTATATGTATAGCTTGGAAATTGTGACCGTTGCTCGCTCGCTCCGCTCGCTCGTAAAAATCTAGTCCAACCCCACAACCGATCCGACACGTTCGCAAATTTGAAATATGTCGCCATCATATCGAATAATGTATGCAAGATGGATTGGTTTTAGGTTAGGCTATAGTTTTCGAGCGAGCGCCGCGAGCGAGAGACGCATAAAGGTGTGTCATAAACCAACGGTTTGGCACATACGGACATTGAAATATTCGCACCAGCCCGAGGAGCCGGAAGTATTTATCCTATTGCCTACCGACACATGTTTACAGTTTATGAATAGTTTCACATAAATAGTACTATTTCCTCATAGTACAGTGCAATGTGATGTCCGAAATGGCTGACAAAATTAGGTAATAACACGAAATATATGGAAGGCAATATAAGGTATATGTATAGCTTGGAAATTGTGACCGTTGCTCGCTCGCTCCGCTCGCTCGTAAAAATCTAGTCCAACCTTACAACCGATCCCACACGTTCGCAAATTTGAAATATGTCGCCACCATATCGAATAATGAACGGAAGATGGATTGGTTTTATGTTAGGCTATAGCTTTCGTGCGAGCGCAGCGTACGAGAGACGCGTAAAGGTGTGACACAAACCAACGGTTTGGCACATACGGACATTGAAATATTCGCACCAGCCCGAGGAGCCGGAAGTATTTATCCTATTGCCTACCGACACATGTTTACAGTTTATGAATAGTTTCACATAAATAGTACTATTTCCTCATAGTAGAGTGCAATGTGATGTCCGAAATGGCTGACAAAATTAGGTAATAACACGAAATATATGGAAGGCAATATAAGGTATATGTATAGCTTGGAAATTGTGACCGATGCTCGCTCGCTCCGCTCGCTCGAAAAAATCTAGTCCAACCTCACAACCGATCCCACACGTTCGCAAATTTGAAATATGTCGCCACCATATCGAATAATGAACGGAAGATGGATTGGTTTTTAGGTTAGGCTATAGCTTTCGTGCGAGCGCAGCGAACGAGAGACGCGTAAAGGTGTGTCACAAACCAACGGTTTGGCACATACGGACATTGAAATATTCGCACCAGCCCGAGGAGCCGGAAGTCTTTATCCTATTGACTTCTGACAAATGTTTACGGTTTACCAATAGTTTCACATAATTAGTACCGTTTCCTCATAGTACAGTGCAACGTGATGTCCGAAATGGCTGACAAAATTTGGTACAAGCACGAAATATATGCAAGAAAATATATGGTATATGTATAGCTTGGAAATTGTGACCGTTGCTGGCTCGCTCCGCTCGCTCGTAAAAATCTAGTCCAACCCCACAACTGATCGGACACGTTCGCAAATTTGAAATATGTCGCCATCATATCGAATAATGATCGCAAGATAGATTGGTTTTAGGTTAGGCTATAGTTTTCGAGCGAGCGCAGCGAGCGAGAGACGCGTATAGGTGTGTCATAAACCAACGGTTTTGGCACATACGGACATTGAAATATTCGCACCAGCCCGAGGAGCCGGAAGTATTTATTCCTATTGCCTACCGACACATGTTTACAGTTTATGCATAGTTTCACATAAATAGTACTATTTCCTCATAGTACAGTGCAATGTGATGTCCGAAAAGGCTGACAAAATTAGGTAATAACACGAAATATATGGAAGGCAATATAAGGTATATGTATAGCTTGGGAATTGTGACCGTTGCTCGCTCGCTCCGCTCGCTCGTAAAAATCTAGTCCAACATCACAACCGATCCCACACGTTCGCAAATTTGAAATATGTCGCCACCATATCGAATAATGAACAGAAGATGGATTGGTTTTAGGTTAGGCTATAGCTTTCGTGCGAGCGCAGCGAACGAGAGACGCGTAAAGGTGTGTCACAAAACCAACGGTTTGGCACATACGGACATTGAAATATTCGCACCAGCCCGAGGAGCCGGAAGGTCTTTATCCTATTGCCTACCGACACATGTTTACAGTTTATGAATAGTTTCACATAAATAGTACTATTTCCTCATAGTACAGTGCAATGTGATGTCCGAAATGGCTGACAAAATTAGGTAATAACACGAAATATATGGAAGGCAATATAAGGTATATGTATAGCTTGGAAATTGTGACCGATGCTCGCTCGCTCCGCTCGCTCGAAAAAATCTAGTCCAACCTCACAATCGATCCCACACGTTCGCAAATTTGAAATATGTCGCCACCATATCGAATAATGAACGGAAGATGGATTGGTTTTAGGTTAGGCTATAGCTTTCGTGCGAGCGCAGGCGAACGAGAGACGCGTAAAGGTGTGTCACAAACCAACGGTTTGGCACATACGGACATTGAAATATTCGCACCAGCCCGAGGAGCCGGAAGTATTTATCCTATTGACTTCTGACAAATGTTTACGGTTTACCAATAGTTTCACATAATTAGTACCGTTTCCTCATAGTACAGTGCAACGTGATGTCCGAAATGGCTGACAAAATTTGGTACAAGCACGAAATATATGCAAGACAATATATGGTATATGTATAGCTTGGAAATTGTGACCGTTGCTCGCTCGCTCCGCTCGCTCGTAAAAATCTAGTCCAACCCCACAACCGATCCGACACGTTCGCAAATTTGAAATATGTCGCCATCATATCGAATAATGAATGCAAGATGGATTGGTTTTAGGTTAGGCTATAGTTTTCGAGCGAGCGCCGCGAGCGAGAGACGCATAAAGGTGTGTCATAAACCAACGGTTTGGCACATACGGACATTGAAATATTCGCACCAGCCCGAGGAGCCGGAAGTATTTATCCTATTGCCAACCGACACATGTTTACAGTTTATGAATGGTTTCACATAAATAGTACTATTTCCTCATAGTACAGTGCAATGTGATGTCCGAAATGGCTGACAAAGTTAGGTAATAACACGAAATATATGGAAGGCAATATAAGGTATATGTGTAGCTTGGAAATTGTGACCGTTGCTCGCTCGCTCCGCTCGCTCGTAAAAATCTAGTCCAACCTCACAACCGATCCCACACGTTCGCAAATTTGAAATATGTCGCCACCATATCGAATAATGAACGGAAGATGGATTGGTTTTAGGTTAGGCTATAGCTTTCGTGCGAGCGCAGCGAACGAGAGACGCGTAAAGGTGTGTCACAAACCATCGGTTTTGCACATACGGACATTGATATATTCGGACCAGCCCGAGGAGCCGGAAGTCTTTATCCTATTGCCCTCTGACAAATGTTTACGGTTTACCAATTGTTTCACATAATTAGTACCGTTTCCTCATAGTACAGTGCAACATGATGTCCGAAATGTCTGACAAAATTAGGTACAAGCACGAAATATATGCAAGAAAATATATGGTATATGTATAGCTTGGAAATTGTGACCGTTGCTGGCTCGCTCCGCTCGCTCGTAAAAATCTAGTCCAACCCCACAACTGATCGGACACGTTCGCAAATTTGAAATATGTCGCCATCATATCGAATAATGATCGCAAGATAGATTGGTTTTAGGTTAGGCTATAGTTTTCGAGCGAGCGCAGCGAGCGAGAGACGCGTATAGGTGTGTCATAAACCAACGGTTTGGCACATACGGACATTGAAATATTCGCACCAGCCCGAGGAGCCGGAAGTATTTATCCTATTGCCTACCGACACATGTTTACAGTTTATGCATAGTTTCACATAAATAGTACTATTTCCTCATAGTACAGTGCAATGTGATGTCCGAAAAAGGCTGACAAAATTAGGTAATAACACGAAATATATGGAAGGCAATATAAGGTATATGTATAGCTTGGGAATTGTGACCGTTGCACGCTCGCTCCGCTCGCTCGTAAAAATCTAGTCCAACATCACAACCGATCCCACACGTTCGCAAATTTGAAATATGTCGCCACCATATCGAATAATGAACAGAAGATGGATTGGTTTTAGGTTAGCCTATAGCTTTCGTGCGAGCGCAGCGAACGAGAGACGCGTAAAGGTGTGTGACAAACCAACGGTTTGGCACATACGGACATTGAAATATTCGCACCAGCCCGAGGAGCCGGAAGTCTTTATCCTATTGACTTCTGACAAATGTTTACGGTTTTACCAATAGTTTCACATAATTAGTACCGTTTCCTCATAGTACAGTGCAACGTGATGTCCGAAATGGCTGACAAAATTAGGTACAAGCACGAAATATATGCAAGACAATATATGGTATATGTATAGCTTGGAAATTGTGACCGTTGCTCGCTCGCTCCGCTCGCTCGTAAAAATCTAGTCCAACCTCACAACCGATCCCACACGTTCGCAAATTTGAAATATGTCGCCACCATATCGAATAATGAACGGAAGATGGATTGGTTTTTAGGTTAGGCTATAGCTTTCGTGCGAGCGCAGCGAACGAGAGACGCGTAAAGGTGTGTCACAAACCATCGGTTTGGCACATACGGACATATATATATTCGGACCAGCCCGAGGAGCCGGAAGTCTTTATCCTATTGCCCTCTGACAAATGTTTACGGTTTACCAATAGTTTCACATAATCAGTACCGTTTCCTCATAGTACAGTGCAACGTGATGTCCGAAATGGCTGACAAAATTAGGTACAAGCACGAAATATATGCAAGACAATATATGGTATATGTATAGCTTGGAAATTGTGACCGTTGCTCGCTCGATCCGCTCGCTCGTAAAAATCTAGTCCAACCCCACAACCGATCCGACACGTTCGCAAATTTGAAATATGTCGCCATCATATCGAATAATGAACGCAAGATGGATTGGTTTTAGGTTAGGCTATATTTTTCGAGCGAGCGCAGCGAGCGAGAGACGCATAAAGGTGTGTCATAAACCAACGGTTTGGCACATACGGACATTGAAATATTCGCACCAGCCCGAGGAGCCGGAAGTATTTATCCTATTGCCAACCGACACATGTTTACAGTTTATGAATAGTTTCACATAAATAGTACTATTTCCTCATAGTACAGTGCAATGTGATGTCCGAAATGGCTGACAAAATTAGGTAATAACACGAAATATATGGAAGGCAATATAAGGTATATGTATAGCTTGGAAATTGTGACCGTTGCTCGCTCGCTCCGCTCGCTCGTAAAAATCTAGTCCAACCTCACAACCGATCCCACACGTTCGCAAATTTGAAATATGTCGCCACCATATCGAATAATGAACAGAAGATGGATTGGTTTTAGGTTAGGCTATAGCTTTCGTGCGAGCGCAGCGAACGAGAGACGCGTAAAGGTGTGTCACAAACCATCGGTTTGGCACATACGGACATTGATATATTCGCACCAGCCCGAGGAGCCGGAAGTCTTTATCCTATTGCCTTCTGACAAATGTTTACGGTTTACCAATAGTTTCACATAATTAGTACCGTTTCCTCATAGTACAGTGCAACGTGATGTCCGAAATGGCTGACAAAATTAGGTACAAGCACGAAATATATGCAAGACAATATATGGTATATGTATAGCTTGGAAATTGTGACCGTTGCTCGCTCGATCCGCACGCTCGTAAAAATCTAGTCCAACCCCACAACCGATCCGACACGTTCGCAAATTTGAAATATGTCGCCATCATATCGAATAATGAACGCAAGATGGATTGGTTTTAGGTTAGGCTACAGTTTTCGAGCGAGCGCCGCGAGCGAGAGTCGCATAAAGGGAGTGTCATAAACCAACGGTTTGGCACATACGGACATTGAAATATTCGCACCAGCCCGAGGAGCCGGAAGTATTTATCCTATTGCCTACCGACACATGTTTACAGTTTATGAATAGTTTCACAGAAATAGTACTATATCCACATAGTACAGTGCAATGTGATGTCCGAAATGGATGACAAAATTAGGTACTAGCACGAAATATATGCAAGGCAATATATGGTATATGTATAGCTTGGAAATTGTTACCGTTGCTCGCTCGCTCCGCTCGCTCGTAAAAATCTAGTCCAACCTCACAACCGATCGGACACGTTCGCAAATTTGAAATATGTCGCCATCATATGAAATACTCAACGCAATATGGATTGGTTTTAGGTTAGGCTATTGTTTTCGAGCGAGCGCAGCGAGCGAGAGACGCGTAAAGGTGTGTTATAAACCAACGGTTTGGCACATACGGACATTGAAATATTCGCACCAGCCCGAGGAGCCGGAAGTCTTTATCCTATTGCTACTGACGAATGATTACAGTTTACCAATAGTTTCACATAAATAGTACTATTTCCACATAGTACAGTACAATGTGATGTGCGAAATGGCTGACAAAATTAGGTAATAACACGAAATATATGCAAGGCAATATATGGTATTTGTATAGCTTTGATGTTGTGACCGTTGCGCGCTCGCTCCGCTCGCTCGTAAAAATCTATTCCACCCTCACAACCGATCCGACACGTTCGCAAATTTGAAATATGTCGCCACCATATCGAATAATGAACGGAAGATGGATTGGTTTTAGGTTAGGCTATAGCTTTCGTGCGAGCGCAGCGAGCGAGAGACGCGTATAGGTGTGTCACAAACCAACGGTTTGGCACATACGGACATTGAAATATTCGCACCAGCCCGAGGAGCCGGAAGTCCTTTATCCTGTTGTCTACCGACACATGTTTACAGTTTACTAATAGTTTCACATAAATAGAACTATTTCCACATAGTACAGTGCAATGTGATGTCCGAAATGGATGACAAAATTAGGTACTAGCACGAAATATATGCAAGGCAATATATGGTATATGTATAGCTTGGAAATTGTGACCGTTGCTCGCTCGCTCCGCTCGCTCGTAAAAATCTAGTCCACCCTCACAACCGATCCGACACGTTCGCAAATTTGAAATATGTCGCCACCATATCGAATAATGAACGGAAGATGGATTGGTTTTAGGTTAGGGCTATAGCTTTCGTGCGAGCGCAGCGAGCGAGAGACGCGTAAAGGTGTGTCACAAACCAACGGTTTGGCACATACGGACATTGGAATATTCGCACCAGCCCGATGAGCCGGTAGTATTTATCCTATTGCCTACCGACACATGTTTACAGTTTATGAATAGTTTCACATAAATAGTACCATTTCCACATAGTACAGTGCAATGTGATGTCCGAAATGGATGACAAAATTAGGTACTAGCACGAAATATATGCAAGGCAATATATGGTATATGTATAGCTTGGAAATTGTGAACGTTGCTCGCTCGCTCCGCTCGCTCGTAAAAATCTAGTCCAACCTCACAACCGATCGGACACGTTCGCTAATTTGAAATATGTCGCCATCATATGAAATACTCAACTCAATATGGATTGGTTTTAGGTTAGGCTATAGCTTCCGAGCGAGCGCAGCGAGCGAGAGACGCGTAAAGGTGTGTCATAAACCAACGGTTTGGCACATACGGACATTGAAATATTCGCACCAGCCCGAGGAGCCGGAAATCTTTATCCTATTGCTACTGACGAATGTTTACAGTTTACCAATAGTTTCACATAAATAGTACTATTTCCACATAGTACAGTACAATGTGATGTCCGAAATGGCTGACAAAATTAGGTAATAACACGAAATATATGCAAGGCAATATATGGCATTTGTATAGCTTTGATGTTGTGACCGTTGCTCGCTCGCTCCGCTCGCTCGTAAAAATCTAGTCCACCCTCACAACCGATCCGACACGTTCGCAAATTTGAAATATGTCGCCATCATATCGAATAATGAACGCAAGGTGGATTGGTTTTAGGTTAGGCTATAGTTTTCGAGCGAGCGCAGCGAGCGAGAGACGCGTAAAGGTGTGTCATAAACCAACGGTTTGGCACATACGGACATTGAAATATTCGCACCAGCCCGAGGAGCCGGAAGTCTTTATCCTATTGCTACTGACGAATGTTTACAGTTTACCAATAGTTTCACATAAATAGTACTATTTCCACATAGTACAGTGCAATGTGATGTCCGAAATGGATGACAAAATTAGGTACTAGCACGAAATATATGCAAGGCAATATATGGTATATGTATAGCTTGGAAATTGTGACCGTTGCTCGCTCGCTCCGCTCGCTCGTAAAAATCTAGTCCAACCTCACAACCGATCGGACACGTTCGCAAATTTGAAATATGTCGCCATCATATGAAATACTCAACTCAATATGGATTGGTTTTAGGTTAGGCTATAGTTTTCGAGCGAGCGCAGCGAGCGAGAGACACGTAAAGGTGTGTCATAAACCAACGGTTTGGCACATACGGACATTGAAATATTCGCACCAGCCCGAGGAGCCGGAAGTCTTTATCCTATTGCTACTGACGAATGTTTACAGTTTACCAATAGTTTCACATAAATAGTACTATTTCCACATAGTACAGTACAATGTGATGTCCGAAATGGCTGACAAAATTACGTAATAACACGAAATATATGCAAGGCAATATATGGCATTTGTATAGCTTTGATGTTGTGACCGTTGCTCGCTCGCTCCGCACGCTCGTAAAAATCTAGTCCAACCTCACAACCGATCCGACACGTTCGCAAATTTGAAATATGTCGCCACCATATCGAATAATGAACGGAAGTTGGATTGGTTTAAGGTTAGGCTATAGCTTTCGTGCGAGCGAGAGACGCGTAAAGGTGTGTCACAAACCAACGGTTTGGCACATACGGACATTGAAATATTCGCACCAGCCCGAGGAGCCGGAAGTCTTTATCCTGTTGTCTACCGACACATGTTTACAGTTTACGAATAGTTTCACATAAATAGTACTATTTCCACATAGTACAGTGCAATGTGATGTCCGAAATGGATGACAAAATTAGGTACTAGCACGAAATATATGCAAGGCAATATATGGTATATGTATAGCTTGGAAATTGTGACCGTTGCTCGCTCGCTCTGCTCGCTCATAAAAATCTAGTCCAACCTCACAACCGATCCGACACATTCGCAAATTTGAAATATGTCGCCATCATATCGAATAATGAACGCAAGGTGGATTGGTTTTAGGTTAGGCTATAGTTGTCGAGCGAGCGCAGCGAGCGAGAGATGCGTAAAGGTGTGTCATAAACCAACGGTTTGGCACATACGGACATTGAAATATTCGCACCAGCCCGAGGAGCCGGAAATCTTTATCCTATTGCTACTGACGAATGTTTACGGTTTACCAATATTTTCACATAAATAGTACTATTTCCACATAGTACAGTACAATGTGATGTCCGAAATGGCTGACAAAATTAGGTAATAACACGAAATATATGCAAGGCAATATATGGCATTTGTATAGCTTTGATGTTGTGACCGTTGCTCGCTCGCTCCGCTCGCTCGTAAAAATCTAGTCCACCCTCACAACCGATCCGACACGTTCGCAAATTTGAAATATGTCGCCATCATATCGAATAATGAACGCAAGGTGGATTGGTTTTAGGTTAGGCTATAGCTTTCGTGCGAGCGAGAGACGCGTAGAGGTGTGTCACAAACCAACGGTTTGGCACATACGGACATTGAAATATTCGCACCAGCCCGAGGAGCCGGAAGTCATTATCCTATTGCCTACCGACACATGTTTACAGTTTATGAATAGTTTCACATAAATAGTACTATTTCCACATAGTACAGTGCAATGTGATGTCCGAAATGGATGACAAAATTAGGTACTAGCACGAAATATATGCAAGGCAATATATGGTATATGTATAGCTTGGAAATTGTGACCGTTGCTCGCTCGCTCCGCTCGCTCGTAAAAATCAAGTCCAACCTCACAACCGATCCGACACGTTCGCAAATTTGAAATATGTCGCCATCATATCGAATAATGAACGCAAGGTGGATTGGTTTTAGGTTAGGCTATAGTTTTCGAGCGAGCGCAGCGAGCGAGAGACGCGTAAAGGTGTGTCATAAACCAACGGTTTGGCACATACGGACATTGAAATACTCGCACCAGCCCGAGGAGCCGGAAGTCTTTATCCTATTGCTACTGACGAATGTTTACAGTTTACCAATAGTTTCACATAAATAGTACTATTTCCACATAGTACAGTACAATGTGATGTCCGAAATGGCTGACAATATTAGGTAATAACACGAAATATATGCAAGGCAATATATGGTATTTGTATAGCTTTGATGTTGTGACCGTTGCTCGCACGCTCCGCTCGCTCGTAAAAATCTAGTCCACCCTCACAACCGATCCGACACGTTCGCAAATTTGAAATATGTCGCCATCATATCGAATAATGAACGGAGGATGGATTGGTTTTAGGTTAGGCTATAGTTTTCGTGCGAGCGCAGCGAGCGAGAGACGCGTAAAGGTGTGTCACAAACCAACGGTTTGGCACATACGGACATTGAAATATTCGCACCAGCCCGGGGAGCCGGAAGTCTTTATCCTGTTGTCTACCGACACATGTTTACAGTTTACGAATAGTTTCACATAAATAGTACTATTTCCACATAGTACAGTGCAATGTGATGTCCGAAATGGATGACAAAATTAGGTACTAGCACGAAATATATGCAAGGCAATATATGGTATATGTATAGCTTGGAAATTGTGACCGTTGCTCGCTCGCTCCGCTCGCTCGTAAAAATCTAGTCCAACCTCACAACCGATCCGACACGTTCGCAAATTTGAAATATGTCGCCATCATATCGAATAATGAACGCAAGGTGGATTGGTTTTAGGTTAGGCTATAGTTTTCGAGCGAGCGCAGCGAGCGAGTGATGCGTAAAGGTGTGTCAGAAACCAACGGTTTGGCACATACGGACATTGAAATATTCGCACCAGCCCGATGAGCCGGAAGTATTTATCCTATTGCGTACCGACACATGTTTACAGTTTATGAATAGTTTCACATAAATAGTACTATTTCCACATAGTACAGTGCAATGTGATGTCCGAAATGGATGACAAAATTAGGTACTAGCACGAAATATATGCAAGGCAATATATGGTATATGTATAGCTTGGAAATTGTGACCGTTGCTCGCTCGCTCCGCTCGCTCGTAAAAATCAAGTCCAACCTCACAACCGATCCGACACGTTCGCAAATTTGAAATATGTCGCCATCATATCGAATAATGAACGCAAGGTGGATTGGTTTTAGGTTAGGCTATAGTTTTCGAGCGAGCGCAGCGAGCGAGAGACGCGTAAAGGTGTGTCATAAACCAACGGTTTGGCACATACGGACATTGAAATACTCGCACCAGCCCGAGGAGCCGGAAGTCTTTATCCTATTGCTACTGACGAATGTTTACAGTTTACCAATAGTTTCACATAAATAGTACTATTTCCACATAGTACAGTACAATGTGATGTCCGAAATGGCTGACAATATTAGGTAATAACACGAAATATATGCAAGGCAATATATGGTATTTGTATAGCTTTGATGTTGTGACCGTTGCTCGCACGCTCCGCTCGCTCGTAAAAATCTAGTCCACCCTCACAACCGATCCGACACGTTCGCAAATTTGAAATATGTCGCCATCATATCGAATAATGAACGGAGGATGGATTGGTTTTAGGTTAGGCTATAGTTTTCGTGCGAGCGCAGCGAGCGAGAGACGCGTAAAGGTGTGTCACAAACCAACGGTTTGGCACATACGGACATTGAAATATTCGCACCAGCCCGGGGAGCCGGAAGTCTTTATCCTGTTGTGTACCGACACATGTTTACAGTTTACGAATAGTTTCACATAAATAGTACTATTTCCACATAGTACAGTGCAATGTGATGTCCGAAATGGATGACAAAATTAGGTACTAGCACGAAATATATGCAAGGCAATATATGGTATATGTATAGCTTGGAAATTGTGACCGTTGCTCGCTCGCTCCGCTCGCTCGTAAAAATCTAGTCCAACCTCACAACCGATCCGACACGTTCGCAAATTTGAAATATGTCGCCATCATATCGAATAATGAACGCAAGGTGGATTGGTTTTAGGTTAGGCTATAGTTTTCGAGCGAGCGCAGCGAGCGAGTGATGCGTAAAGGTGTGTCAGAAACCAACGGTTTGGCACATACGGACATTGAAATATTCGCACCAGCCCGATGAGCCGGAAGTATTTATCCTATTGCGTACCGACACATGTTTACAGTTTATGAATAGTTTCACATAAATAGTACTATTTCCACATAGTACAGTGCAATGTGATGTCCGAAATGGATGACAAAATTAGGTACTAGCACGAAATATATGCAAGGCAATATATGGTATATGTATAGCTTGGAAATTGTGACCGTTGCTCGCTCGCTCCGCTCGCTCGTAAAAATCAAGTCCAACCTCACAACCGATTCGACACATTCGCTAATTTGAAATATGTCGCCATCATATCGAATAATGAACGCAAGGTGGATTGGTTTTAGGTTAGGCTATAGTTTTCGAGCGAGCGCAGCGAGCGAGAGATGCGTAAAGGTGTGTCATAAACCAACGGTTTGGCACATACGGACATTGAAATATTCGCACCAGCCCGATGAGCCGGAAGTATTTATCCTATTGCTACTGACGAATGTTTACAGTTCACCAATAGTTTCACATAAATAGTACTATTTCCACATAGTACAGTGCAATGTGATGTCCGAAATGGATGACAAAATTAGGTAATAGCACGAAATATATGCGAGGCAATATATGGTATATGTATAGCTTGGAAATTGTGACCGTTGCTCGCTCGCTCCGCTCGCTCGTAAAAATCTAGTCCAACCTCACAACCGATCGGACACGTTCGCAAATTTGAAATATGTCGCCATCATATGAAATACTCAACGCAATATGGATTGGTTTTTGGTTAGGCTATAGTTTTCGAGCGAGCGCAGCGAGCGAGAGACTCGTAAAGGTGTGTCATAAACCAACGGTTTGGCACATACGGACATTGAAATATTCGCACCAGCCCGAGGAGCCGGAAGTCTTTATCCTATTGCTACTGACGAATGTTTACAGTTCACCAATAGTTTCACATAAATAGTACTATTTCCACATAGTACAGTACAATGTGATGTCCGAAATGGCTGACAAAATTAGGTAATAACACGAAATATATGCAAGGCAATATATGGTATTTGTATAGCTTTGATGTTGTGACCGTTGCTCGCTCGCTCCGCTCGCTCGTAAAAATCTAGTCCAACCTCACAACCGATCCGACACGTTCCCTAATTTGAAATATGTCGCCACCATATCGACTAATGAAGGGAAGATGGATTGGTTTCAGGTTAGGCTATAGCTTTCGTGCGAGCGCAGCGAGCGAGAGACGCGTAAAGGTGTGTCACAAACCAACGGTTTGGCACATACGGACATTGAAATATTCGCACCAGCCCGAGGAGCCGGAAGTCTTTATCCTATTGCCTTCTGACAAATGTTTACGGTTTACCAATAGTTTCACAAAATTAGTACCGTTTCCTCATAGTACAGTGCAATGTGATGTCCGAAATGGCTGACAAAATTAGGTACTAGCACGAAATATATGCAAGGCAATATATGGTATATGTATAGCTTGGAAGTTGTGACCGTTGCTCGCTCGCTCCGCTCGCTCGTAAAAATCTAGTCCAACCTCACAACCGATCCGACATGTTCGCAAATTAGAAATATGTCGGCACCATATCGAATAATGAACGGAAGATGGATTGGTTTTAGGTTAGGCTATAGCTTTCGTGCGACCGCAGCGAGCGTGATTCGCGTAAAGGTGTGTCACAAACCAACGGTTTGGCACATTCGGACATTGAAATATTCGCACCAGCCCGAGGAGCCGGAAGTCTTTATCCTATTGCCTTCTGACGAATGTTTACGGTTAACCAATAGTTTCACATAATTAGTACCGTTTCCTCATAGTACAGTACAATGCGATGTCCGAAATGGCTGACAAAATTAGGTAATAACACGAAATATATGCAAGGCAATATATGGTATTTGTATAGCTTTGATGTTGTGACCGTTGCTCGCTCGCTCCGCTCGCTCGTAAAAATCTAGTCCACCCTCACAACCGATCCGACACGTTCGCAAATTTGAAATATGTCGCCACCATATCGAATAATGAACGGAAGATGGATTGGTTTTAGGTTAGGCTATAGCTTTCGTGCGAGCGCAGCGAGCGAGAGACGCGTAAAGGTGTGTCACAAACCAACGGTTTGGCACATACGGGCATTGAAATATTCGCACCAGCCCGAGGAGCCGGAAGTCTTTATCCTGTTGTCTACCGACACATGTTTACAGTTTACGAATAGTTTCACATAAATAGAACTATTTCCACATAGTACAGTGCAATGTGATGTCCGAAATGGATGACAAAATTAGGTACTAGCACGAAATATATGCAAGGCAATATATGGTATATGTATAGCTTGGAAATTGTTACCGTTGCTCGCTCGCTCCGCTCGCTCGTAAAAATCTAGTCCAACCTCACAACCGATCGGACACGTTCGGAAATTTGAAATATGTCGCCACCATATGAAATACTCAACGCAATATGGATTGGTTTTAGGTTAGGCTATAGTTTTCGAGCGAGCGCAGCGAGCGAGAGACGCGTAAAGGTGTGTCATAAACCAACGGTTTGGCACATACGGACATTGAAATATTCGCACCAGCCCGAGGAGCCGGAAGTCTTTATCCTATTGCTACTGACGAATGTTTACAGTTTACCAATAGTTTCACATAAATAGTACTATTTCCACATAGTACAGTACAATGTGATGTCCGAAATGGCTGACAATATTAGGTAATAACACGAAATATATGCAAAGCAATATATGGTATTTGTATAGCTTTGATGTTGTGACCGTTGCTCGCACGCTCCGCTCGCTCGTAAAAATCTAGTCCACCCTCACAACCGATCCGACACGTTCGCAAATTTGAAATATGTCGCCATCATATCGAATAATGAACGGAAGATGGATTGGTTTTAGGTTAGGCTATAGCTTTCGTGCGAGCGCAGCGAGTGAGAGACGCGTAAAGGTGTGTCACAAACCGACGGTTTGGCACATACGGACATTGAAATATTCGCACCAGCCCGAGGAGCCGGAAGTCTTTATCCTGTTGTCTACCGACACATGTTTACTGTTTACGAATAGTTTCACATAAATAGTACTATTTCCACATAGTACAGTGCAATGTGATGTCCGAAATGGATGACAAAATTAGGTACTAGCACGAAATATATGCAAGGCAATATATGGTATATGTATAGCTTGGAAATTGTGACCGTTGCTCGCTCGCTCCGCTCGCTCGTAAAAATCAAGTCCAACCTCACAACCGATTCGACACGTTCGCTAATTTGAAATATGTCGCCATCATATCGAATAATGAACGCAAGGTGGATTGGTTTTAGGTTAGGCTATAGTTTTCGAGCGAGCGCAGCGAGCGAGAGATGCGTAAAGGTGTGTCATAAACCAACGGTTTGGCACATACGGACATTGAAATATTCGCACCAGCCCGAGGAGCCGGAAGTCTTTATCCTGTTGTCTACCGACACATGTTTACAGTTTACGAATAGTTTCACATAAATAGTACTATTTCCACATAGTACAGTGCAATGTGATGTCCGAAATGGATGACAAAATTAGGTACTAGCACGAAATATATGCAAGGCAATATATGGTATATGAATAGCTTGGAAATTGTTACCGTTGCTCGCTCGCTCCGCTCGCTCGTAAAAATCTAGTCCAACCTCACAACCGATCGGACACGTTCGCAAATTTGAAATATGTCGCCACCATATGAAATACTCAACGCAATATGGATTGGTTTTAGCTTAGGCTATAGTTTTCGAGCGAGCGCAGCGAGCGAGAGACGCGTAAAGGTGTGTCATAAACCAACGGTTTGGCACATACGGACATTGAAATATTCGCACCAGCCCGAGGAGCCGGAAGTCTTTATCCTATTGCTACTGACGAATGTTTACAGTTTACCAATAGTTTCACATAAATAGTACTATTTCCACATAGTACAGTACAATGTGATGTCCGAAATGGCTGACAAAATTAGGTAATAACACGAAATATATGCAAGGCAATATATGGCATTTGTATAGCTTTGATGTTGTGACCGTTGCTCGCTCGCTCCGCTCGCTCGTAAAAATCTAGTCCAACCTCACAACCGATCCGACACGTTCGCAAATTTGAAATCTGTCGCCATCATATCGAATAATGAACGCAAGGTGGATTGGTTTTAGGTTAGGCTATAGTTTTCGAGCGAGCGCAGCGAGCGAGTGATGCGTAAAGGTGTGTCAGAAACCAACGGTTTGGCACATACGGACATTGAAATGTTCGCACCAGCCCGATGAGCCGGAAGTATTTATCCTATTGCGTACCGACACATGTTTACAGTTTATGAATAGTTTCACATAAATAGTACTATTTCCACATAGTACAGTGCAATGTGATGTCCGAAATGGATGACAAAATTAGGTACTAGCACGAAATATATGCAAGGCAATATATGGTATATGTATAGCTTGGAAATTGTGACCGTTGCTCGCTCGCTCCGCTCGCTCGTAAAAATCAAGTCCAACCTCACAACCGATCCGACACGTTCGCAAATTTGAAATATGTCGCCATCATATCGAATAATGAACGCAAGGTGGATTGGTTTTAGGTTAGGCTATAGTTTTCGAGCGAGCGCAGCGAGCGAGAGACGCGTAAAGGTGTGTCATAAACCAACGGTTTGGCACATACGGACATTGAAATATTCGCACCAGGCCGAGGAGCCGGAAGTCTTTATCCTGTTGTCTACCGACACATGTTTACAGTTTACGAATAGTTTCACATAAATAGTACTATTTCCACATAGTACAGTGCAATGTGATGTCCGAAATGGATGACAAAATTAGGTACTAGCACGAAATATATGCAAGGCAATATATGGTATATGTATAGCTTGGAAATTGTGACCGTTGCTCGCTCGCTCCGCTCGCTCGTAAAAATCAAGTCCAACCTCACAACCGATTCGACACGTTCGCTAATTTGAAATATGTCGCCATCATATCGAATAATGAACGCAAGGTGGATTGGTTTTAGGTTAGGCTATAGTTTTCGAGCGAGCGCAGCGAGCGAGAGATGCGTAAAGGTGTGTCATAAGCCAACGGTTTGGCACATACGGACATTGAAATATTCGCACCAGCCCGATGAGCCGGAAGTATTTATCCTATTGCCTACCGACACATGTTTACAGTTTATGAATAGTTTCACATAAATAGTACTATTTCCACATAGTACAGTGCAATGTGATGTCCGAAATGGATGACAAAATTAGGTAATAGCACGAAATATATGCAAGGCAATATATGGTATATGTATAGCTTGGAAATTGTGACCGTTGCTCGCTCGCTCCGCTCGCTCGTAAAAATCTAGTCCAACCTCACAACCGATCGGACACGTTCGCAAATTTGAAATATGTCGCCATCATATGAAATACTCAACGCAATATGGATTGGTTTTTGGTTAGGCTATAGTTTTCGAGCGAGCGCAGCGAGCGAGAGACGCGTAAAGGTGTGTCATAAACCAACGGTTTGGCACATACGGACATTGAAATATTCGCACCAGCCCGAGGAGCCGGAAGTCTTTATCCTGTTGTCTACCGACACATGTTTACAGTTTACGAATAGTTTCACATAAATAGTACTATTTCCACATAGTACAGTGCAATGTGATGTCCGAAATGGATGACAAAATTAGGTACTAGCACGAAATATATGCAAGGCAATATATGGTATATGTATAGCTTGGAAATTGTGACCGTTGCTCGCTCGCTCCGCTCGCTCGTAAAAATCAAGTCCAACCTCACAACCGATTCGACACGTTCGCTAATTTGAAATATGTCGCCATCATATCGAATAATGAACGCAAGGTGGATTGGTTTTAGGTTAGGCTATAGTTTTCGAGCGAGCGCAGCGAGCGAGAGATGCGTAAAGGTGTGTCATAAGCCAACGGTTTGGCACATACGGACATTGAAATATTCGCACCAGCCCGATGAGCCGGAAGTATTTATCCTATTGCCTACCGACACATGTTTACAGTTTATGAATAGTTTCACATAAATAGTACTATTTCCACATAGTACAGTGCAATGTGATGTCCGAAATGGATGACAAAATTAGGTAATAGCACGAAATATATGCAAGGCAATATATGGTATATGTATAGCTTGGAAATTGTGACCGTTGCTCGCTCGCTCCGCTCGCTCGTAAAAATCTAGTCCAACCTCACAACCGATCGGACACGTTCGCAAATTTGAAATATGTCGCCATCATATGAAATACTCAACGCAATATGGATTGGTTTTTGGTTAGGCTATAGTTTTCGAGCGAGCGCAGCGAGCGAGAGACGCGTAAAGGTGTGTCATAAACCAACGGTTTGGCACATACGGACATTGAAATATTCGCACCAGCCCGAGGAGCCGGAAGCCTTTATCCTATTGCTACTGACGAATGTTTACAGTTCACCAATAGTTTCACATAAATAGTACTATTTCCACATAGTACAGTACAATGTGATGTCCGAAATGGCTGACAAAATTAGGTAATAACACGAAATATATGCAAGGCAATATATGGTATTTGTATAGCTTTGATGTTGTGACCGTTGCTCGCTCGCTCCGCACGCTCGTAAAAATCTAGTCCAACCTCACAACCGATCCGACACGTTCCCTAATTTGAAATATGTCGCCACCATATCGACTAATGAAGGGAAGATGGATTGGTTTCAGGTTAGGCTATAGCTTTCGTGCGAGCGCAGCGAGCGAAAGACGCGTAAAGGTGTGTCACAAACCAACGGTTTGGCACATACGGACATTGAAATATTCGCACCAGCCCGAGGAGCCGGAAGTCTTTATCCTATTGCCTTCTGACAAATGTTTACGGTATACCAATAGTTTCACAAAATTAGTACCGTTTCCTCATAGTACAGTGCAATGTGATGTCCGAAATGGCTGACAAAATTAGGTAATAACACGAAATATATGCAAGGCAATATATGGCATTTGTATAGCTTTGATGTTGTGACCGTTGCTCGCTCGCTCCGCTCGCTCGTAAAAATCTAGTCCAACCTCACAACCGATCCGACACGTTCGCAAATTTGAAATCTGTCGCCATCATATCGAATAATGAACGCAAGGTGGATTGGTTTTAGGTTAGGCTATAGTTTTCGAGCGAGCGCAGCGAGCGAGAGACGCGTAAAGGTGTGTCACAAACCAACGGTTTGGCACATACGGACATTGAAATATTCGCACAAGCCCGAGGAGCCGGAAATCTTTATCCTGTTGTCTACCGACACATGTTTACAGTTTACGAATAGTTTCACATAAATAGTACTATTTCCACATAGTACAGTGCAATGTGATGTCCGAAATGGATGACAAAATTAGGTAATAGCACGAAATATATGCAAGGCAATATATGGTATATGTATAGCTTGGAAATTGTGACCGTTGCTCGCTCGCTCCGCTCGCTCGTAAAAATCAAGTCCAACCTCACAACCGATCCGACACGTTCGCAAATTTGAAATATGTCGCCATCATATCGAATAATGAACGCAAGGTGGATTGGTTTTAGGTTAGGCTATAGTTTTCGAGCGAGCGCAGCGAGCGAGAGACGCGTAAAGGTGTGTCATAAACCAACGGTTTGGCACATACGGACATTGAAATACTCGCACCAGCCCGAGGAGCCGGAAGTCTTTATCCTATTGCTACTGACGAATGTTTACAGTTTACCAATAGTTTCACATAAATAGTACTATTTCCACATAGTACAGTACAATGTGATGTCCGAAATGGCTGACAATATTAGGTAATAACACGAAATATATGCAAGGCAATATATGGTATTTGTATAGCTTTGATGTTGTGACCGTTGCTCGCACGCTCCGCTCGCTCGTAAAAATCTAGTCCACCCTCACAACCGATCCGACACGTTCGCAAATTTGAAATATGTCGCCATCATATCGAATAATGAACGGAGGATGGATTGGTTTTAGGTTAGGCTATAGTTTTCGTGCGAGCGCAGCGAGCGAGAGACGCGTAAAGGTGTGTCACAAACCAACGGTTTGGCACATACGGACATTGAAATATTCGCACCAGCCCGGGGAGCCGGAAGTCTTTATCCTGTTGTCTACCGACACATGTTTACAGTTTACGAATAGTTTCACATAAATAGTACTATTTCCACATAGTACAGTGCAATGTGATGTCCGAAATGGATGACAAAATTAGGTACTAGCACGAAATATATGCAAGGCAATATATGGTATATGTATAGCTTGGAAATTGTGACCGTTGCTCGCTCGCTCCGCTCGCTCGTAAAAATCTAGTCCAACCTCACAACCGATCCGACACGTTCGCAAATTTGAAATATGTCGCCATCATATCGAATAATGAACGCAAGGTGGATTGGTTTTAGGTTAGGCTATAGTTTTCGAGCGAGCGCAGCGAGCGAGTGATGCGTAAAGGTGTGTCAGAAACCAACGGTTTGGCACATACGGACATTGAAATATTCGCACCAGCCCGATGAGCCGGAAGTATTTATCCTATTGCGTACCGACACATGTTTACAGTTTATGAATAGTTTCACATAAATAGTACTATTTCCACATAGTACAGTGCAATGTGATGTCCGAAATGGATGACAAAATTAGGTACTAGCACGAAATATATGCAAGGCAATATATGGTATATGTATAGTTTGGAAATTGTGACCGTTGCTCGCTCGCTCCGCTCGCTCGTAAAAATCAAGTCCAACCTCACAACCGATTCGACACGTTCGCTAATTTGAAATATGTCGCCATCATATCGAATAATGAACGCAAGGTGGATTGGTTTTAGGTTAGGCTATAGTTTTCGAGCGAGCGCAGCGAGCGAGAGATGCGTAAAGGTGTGTCATAAACCAACGGTTTGGCACATACGGACATTGAAATATTCGCACCAGCCCGATGAGCCGGAAGTATTTATCCTATTGCTACTGACGAATGTTTACAGTTCACCAATAGTTTCACATAAATAGTACTATTTCCACATAGTACAGTGCAATGTGATGTCCGAAATGGATGACAAAATTAGGTAATAGCACGAAATATATGCAAGGCAATATATGGTATATGTATAGCTTGGAAATTGTGACCGTTGCACGCTCGCTCCGCTCGCTCGTAAAAATCTAGTCCAACCTCACAACCGATCGGACACGTTCGCAAATTTGAAATATGTCGCCATCATATGAAATACTCAACGCAATATGGATTGGTTTTTGGTTAGGCTATAGTTTTCGAGCGAGCGCAGCGAGCGAGAGACGCGTAAAGGTGTGTCATAAACCAACGGTTTGGCACATACGGACATTGAAATATTCGCACCAGCCCGAGGAGCCGGAAGTCTTTATCCTATTGCTACTGACGAATGTTTACAGTTCACCAATAGTTTCACATAAATAGTACTATTTCCACATAGTACAGTACAATGTGATGTCCGAAATGGCTGACAAAATTAGGTAATAACACGAAATATATGCAAGGCAATATATGGTATTTGTATAGCTTTGATGTTGTGACCGTTGCTCGCTCGCTCCGCTCGCTCGTAAAAATCTAGTCCAACCTCACAACCGATCCGACACGTTCCCTAATTTGAAATATGTCGCCACCATATCGACTAATGAAGGGAAGATGGATTGGTTTCAGGTTAGGCTATAGCTTTCGTGCGAGCGCAGCGAGCGAGAGACGCGTAAAGGTGTGTCACAAACCAACGGTTTGGCACATACGGACATTGAAATATTCGCACCAGCCCGAGGAGCCGGAAGTCTTTATCCTATTGCCTTCTGACAAATGTTTACGGTTTACCAATAGTTTCACAAAATTAGTACCGTTTCCTCATAGTACAGTGCAATGTGATGTCCGAAATGGCTGACAAAATTAGGTACTAGCACGAAATATATGCAAGGCAATATATGGTATATGTATAGCTTGGAAGTTGTGACCGTTGCTCGCTCGCTCCGCTCGCTCGTAAAAATCTAGTCCAACCTCACAACCGATCCGACATGTTCGCAAATTAGAAATATGTCGGCACCATATCGAATAATGAACGGAAGATGGATTGGTTTTAGGTTAGGCTATAGCTTTCGTGCGACCGCAGCGAGCGTGATTCGCGTAAAGGTGTGTCACAAACCAACGGTTTGGCACATTCGGACATTGAAATATTCGCACCAGCCCGAGGAGCCGGAAGTCTTTATCCTATTGCCTTCTGACGAATGTTTACGGTTAACCAATAGTTTCACATAATTAGTACCGTTTCCTCATAGTACAGTACAATGTGATGTCCGAAATGGCTGACAAAATTAGGTAATAACACGAAATATATGCAAGGCAATATATGGTATTTGTATAGCTTTGATGTTGTGACCGTTGCTCGCTCGCTCCGCTCGCTCGTAAAAATCTAGTCCACCCTCACAACCGATCCGACACGTTCGCAAATTTGAAATATGTCGCCACCATATCGAATAATGAACGGAAGATGGATTGGTTTTAGGTTAGGCTATAGCTTTCGTGCGAGCGCAGCGAGCGAGAGACGCGTAAAGGTGTGTCACAAACCAACGGTTTGGCACATACGGGCATTGAAATATTCGCACCAGCCCGAGGAGCCGGAAGTCTTTATCCTGTTGTCTACCGACACATGTTTACAGTTTACGAATAGTTTCACATAAATAGAACTATTTCCACATAGTACAGTGCAATGTGATGTCCGAAATGGATGACAAAATTAGGTACTAGCACGAAATATATGCAAGGCAATATATGGTATATGTATAGCTTGGAAATTGTTACCGTTGCTCGCTCGCTCCGCTCGCTCGTAAAAATCTAGTCCAACCTCACAACCGATCGGACACGTTCGGAAATTTGAAATATGTCGCCACCATATGAAATACTCAACGCAATATGGATTGGTTTTAGGTTAGGCTATAGTTTTCGAGCGAGCGCAGCGAGCGAGAGACGCGTAAAGGTGTGTCATAAACCAACGGTTTGGCACATACGGACATTGAAATATTCGCACCAGCCCGAGGAGCCGGAAGTCTTTATCCTATTGCTACTGACGAATGTTTACAGTTTACCAATAGTTTCACATAAATAGTACTATTTCCACATAGTACAGTACAATGTGATGTCCGAAATGGCTGACAATATTAGGTAATAACACGAAATATATGCAAAGCAATATATGGTATTTGTATAGCTTTGATGTTGTGACCGTTGCTCGCACGCTCCGCTCGCTCGTAAAAATCTAGTCCACCCTCACAACCGATCCGACACGTTCGCAAATTTGAAATATGTCGCCATCATATCGAATAATGAACGGAAGATGGATTGGTTTTAGGTTAGGCTATAGCTTTCGTGCGAGCGCAGCGAGTGAGAGACGCGTAAAGGTGTGTCACAAACCGACGGTTTGGCACATACGGACATTGAAATATTCGCACCAGCCCGAGGAGCCGGAAGTCTTTATCCTGTTGTCTACCGACACATGTTTACTGTTTACGAATAGTTTCACATAAATAGTACTATTTCCACATAGTACAGTGCAATGTGATGTCCGATATGGATGACAAAATTAGGTACTAGCACGAAATATATGCAAGGCAATATATGGTATATGTATAGCTTGGAAATTGTGACCGTTGCTCGCTCGCTCCGCTCGCTCGTAAAAATCAAGTCCAACCTCACAACCGATTCGACACGTTCGCTAATTTGAAATATGTCGCCATCATATCGAATAATGAACGCAAGGTGGATTGGTTTTAGGTTAGGCTATAGTTTTCGAGCGAGCGCAGCGAGCGAGAGATGCGTAAAGGTGTGTCATAAGCCAACGGTTTGGCACATACGGACATTGAAATATTCGCACCAGCCCGATGAGCCGGAAGTATTTATCCTATTGCCTACCGACACATGTTTACAGTTTATGAATAGTTTCACATAAATAGTACTATTTCCACATAGTACAGTGCAATGTGATGTCCGAAATGGATGACAAAATTAGGTAATAGCACGAAATATATGCAAGGCAATATATGGTATATGTATAGCTTGGAAATTGTGACCGTTGCTCGCTCGCTCCGCTCGCTCGTAAAAATCTAGTCCAACCTCACAACCGATCGGACACGTTCGCAAATTTGAAATATGTCGCCATCATATGAAATACTCAACGCAATATGGATTGGTTTTTGGTTAGGCTATAGTTTTCGAGCGAGCGCAGCGAGCGAGAGACGCGTAAAGGTGTGTCATAAACCAACGGTTTGGCACATACGGACATTGAAATATTCGCACCAGCCCGAGGAGCCGGAAGTCTTTATCCTGTTGTCTACCGACACATGTTTACAGTTTACGAATAGTTTCACATAAATAGTACTATTTCCACATAGTACAGTGCAATGTGATGTCCGAAATGGATGACAAAATTAGGTACTAGCACGAAATATATGCAAGGCAATATATGGTATATGTATAGCTTGGAAATTGTGACCGTTGCTCGCTCGCTCCGCTCGCTCGTAAAAATCAAGTCCAACCTCACAACCGATTCGACACGTTCGCTAATTTGAAATATGTCGCCATCATATCGAATAATGAACGCAAGGTGGATTGGTTTTAGGTTAGGCTATAGTTTTCGAGCGAGCGCAGCGAGCGAGAGATGCGTAAAGGTGTGTCATAAGCCAACGGTTTGGCACATACGGACATTGAAATATTCGCACCAGCCCGATGAGCCGGAAGTATTTATCCTATTGCCTACCGACACATGTTTACAGTTTATGAATAGTTTCACATAAATAGTACTATTTCCACATAGTACAGTGCAATGTGATGTCCGAAATGGATGACAAAATTAGGTAATAGCACGAAATATATGCAAGGCAATATATGGTATATGTATAGCTTGGAAATTGTGACCGTTGCTCGCTCGCTCCGCTCGCTCGTAAAAATCTAGTCCAACCTCACAACCGATCGGACACGTTCGCAAATTTGAAATATGTCGCCATCATATGAAATACTCAACGCAATATGGATTGGTTTTTGGTTAGGCTATAGTTTTCGAGCGAGCGCAGCGAGCGAGAGACGCGTAAAGGTGTGTCATAAACCAACGGTTTGGCACATACGGACATTGAAATATTCGCACCAGCCCGAGGAGCCGGAAGCCTTTATCCTATTGCTACTGACGAATGTTTACAGTTCACCAATAGTTTCACATAAATAGTACTATTTCCACATAGTACAGTACAATGTGATGTCCGAAATGGCTGACAAAATTAGGTAATAACACGAAATATATGCAAGGCAATATATGGTATTTGTATAGCTTTGATGTTGTGACCGTTGCTCGCTCGCTCCGCACGCTCGTAAAAATCTAGTCCAACCTCACAACCGATCCGACACGTTCCCTAATTTGAAATATGTCGCCACCATATCGACTAATGAAGGGAAGATGGATTGGTTTCAGGTTAGGCTATAGCTTTCGTGCGAGCGCAGCGAGCGAAAGACGCGTAAAGGTGTGTCACAAACCAACGGTTTGGCACATACGGACATTGAAATATTCGCACCAGCCCGAGGAGCCGGAAGTCTTTATCCTATTGCCTTCTGACAAATGTTTACGGTTTACCAATAGTTTCACAAAATTAGTACCGTTTCCTCATAGTACAGTGCAATGTGATGTCCGAAATGGCTGACAAAATTAGGTAATAACACGAAATATATGCAAGGCAATATATGGCATTTGTATAGCTTTGATGTTGTGACCGTTGCTCGCTCGCTCCGCTCGCTCGTAAAAATCTAGTCCAACCTCACAACCGATCCGACACGTTCGCAAATTTGAAATCTGTCGCCATCATATCGAATAATGAACGCAAGGTGGATTGGTTTTAGGTTAGGCTATAGTTTTCGAGCGAGCGCAGCGAGCGAGTGATGCGTAAAGGTGTGTCAGAAACCAACGGTTTGGCACATACGGACATTGAAATGTTCGCACCAGCCCGATGAGCCGGAAGTATTTATCCTATTGCGTACCGACACATGTTTACAGTTTATGAATAGTTTCACATAAATAGTACTATTTCCACATAGTACAGTGCAATGTGATGTCCGAAATGGATGACAAAATTAGGTACTAGCACGAAATATATGCAAGGCAATATATGGTATATGTATAGCTTGGAAATTGTGACCGTTGCTCGCTCGCTCCGCTCGCTCGTAAAAATCAAGTCCAACCTCACAACCGATCCGACACGTTCGCAAATTTGAAATATGTCGCCATCATATCGAATAATGAACGCAAGGTGGATTGGTTTTAGGTTAGGCTATAGTTTTCGAGCGAGCGCAGCGAGCGAGAGACGCGTAAAGGTGTGTCATAAACCAACGGTTTGGCACATACGGACATTGAAATATTCGCACCAGCCCGAGGAGCCGGAAGTCTTTATCCTATTGCCTTCTGACAAATGTTTACGGTTTACCAATAGTTTCACAAAATTAGTACCGTTTCCTCATAGTACAGTGCAATGTGATGTCCGAAATGGCTGACAAAATTAGGTACTAGCACGAAATATATGCAAGGCAATATATGGTATATGTATAGCTTGGAAGTTGTGACCGTCGCTCGCTCGCTCCGCTCGCTCGTAAAAATCTAGTCCAACCTCACAACCGATCCGACATGTTCGCAAATTAGAAATATGTCGCCACCATATCGAATAATGAACGGAAGATGGATTGGTTTTACGTTAGGCTATAGCTTTCGTGCGACGGCAGCGAGCGTGATTCGCGTAAAGGTGTGTCAGAAACCAACGGTTTGGCACATTCGGACATTGAAATATTCGCACCAGCCCGAGGAGCCGGAAGTCTTTATCCTATTGCCTTCTGACAAAAATTTACAGTTAACCAATAGTTTCACATAATTAGTACCGTTTCCTCATAGTACAGTACAATGTGATGTCCGAAATGGCTGACAAAATTAGGTAATAACACGAAATATATGCAAGGCAATATATGGTATTTGTATAGCTTTGATGTTGTGACCGTTGCTCGCTCGCTCCGCTCGCTCGTAAAAATCTAGTCCACCCTCACAACCGATCCGACACGTTCGCAAATTTGAAATATGTCGCCACCATATCGAATAATGAACGGAAGATGGATTGGTTTTAGGTTAGGCTATAGCTTTCGTGCGAGCGCAGCGAGCGAGAGACGCGTAAAGGTGTGTCACAAACCAACGGTTTGGCACATACGGGCATTGAAATATTCGCACCAGCCCGAGGAGCCGGAAGTCTTTATCCTGTTGTCTACCGACACATGTTTACAGTTTACGAATAGTTTCACATAAATAGAACTATTTCCACATAGTACAGTGCAATGTGATGTCCGAAATGGATGACAAAATTAGGTACTAGCACGAAATATATGCAAGGCAATATATGGTATATGTATAGCTTGGAAATTGTGACCGTTGCTCGCTCGCTCCGCTCGCTCGTAAAAATCTAGTCCAACCTCACAACCGATCGGACACGTTCGCAAATTTGAAATATGTCGCCATCATATGAAATACTCAACTCAATATGGATTGGTTTTAGGTTAGGCTATAGTTTTCGAGCGAGCGCAGCGAGCGAGAGACGCGTAAAGGTGTGTCATAAACCAACGGTTTGGCACATACGGACATTGAAATATTCGCACCAGCCCGAGGAGCCGGAAGTCTTTATCCTATTGCTACTGACGAATGTTTACAGTTTACCAATAGTTTCACATAAATAGTACTATTTCCACATAGTACAGTACAATGTGATGTCCGAAATGGCTGACAAAATTAGGTAATAACACGAAATATATGCAAGGCAATATATGGCATTTGTATAGCTTTGATGTTGTGACCGTTGCTCGCTCGCTCCGCTCGCTCGTAAAAATCTAGTCCACCCTCACAACCGATACGACACGTTCGCAAATTTGAAATATGTCGCCACCATATCGAATAATGAACGGAAGATGGATTGGTTTTAGGTTAGGCTATAGCTTTCGTGCGAGCGAGAGACGCGTAAAGGTGTGTCACAAACCAACGGTTTGGCACATACGGACATTGAAATATTCGCACCAGCCCGAGGAGCCGGAAGTCTTTATCCTGTTGTCTACCGACACATGTTTACAGTTTTCGAATAGTTTCACATAAATAGTACTATTTCCACATAGTACAGAGCAATGTGATATCCGAAATGGATGACAACTTTAGGTACTAGCACGAAATATATGCAAGGCAATATATGGTATATGTGTAGCTTGGAAATTGTGACCGTTGCTCGCTCGCTCCGCTCGCTCGTAAAAATCTATTCCAACCTCACAACCGATCCGACACGTTCGCAAATTTGAAATATGTCGCCATCATATCGAATAATGAACGCAAGGTGGATTGGTTTTAGGTTAGGCTATAGTTTTCGAGCGAGCGCAGCGAGCGAGAGATGCGTAAAGGTGTGTCATAAACCAACGGTTTGGCACATACGGACATTGAAATATTCGCACCAGCCCGATGAGCCGGAAGTATTTATCCTATTGCTACTGACGAATGTTTACAGTTTACCAATAGTTTCACATAAATAGTACTATTTCCACATAGTACAGTACAATGTGATGTCCGAAATGGCTGACAAAATTAGGTAATAACACGAAATATATGCAAAGCAATATATGGTATTTGTATAGCTTTGATGTTGTGACCGTTGCTCGCTCGCTCCGCTCGCTCGTAAAAAATCTAGTCCACCCTCACAACCGATCCGACACGTTCGCAAATTTGAAATATGTCGCCATCACATGAAATACTGAACGCAATATGGATTGGTTTTATGTTATGCTATAGCTTTCGTGCGACCGCAGCGAGCGAGATTCGCGTAAAGGTGTGTCACAAACCAACGGTTTGGCACATACGGACATTGAAATATTCGCACCAGCCCGAGGAGCCGGAAGTCTTTATCCTGTTGTCTACCGACACATGTTTACAGTTTACGAATAGTT